>NC_143156.1:25764197-25789468 GCF_041381405.1 Jatropha curcas
AAGCTTTCTAGGTGTGAAACTTCATTAAAGAAGTAAAAGTAAAGAAACATCATAAAGCAACATGTTATTTTCCCCTTCCTTTTGATAGATATGTTTTATATTTTTTCCCTGTTTGCATTCAGAGAGTTGATTCATCTGTATCATAAAATAGTTGTTTGATAACACTTCAAAAGTCACTCTCTCATTTTTTAACTCTGCATTATCTTGTGTGCCCCATATGTTGTATACCTAACTTTGACTTCTTTAAACCTTAATTTTTTTTTTGACATTTAATATACTTCTTTAAACCTTAATATTGGTCTTCTTTCCTTTTCCAATATTTCTTTTCTGGTCATGCGGTCTGGCCCCAGAGTCTCAAAGTTATTCATGTATGCAACTTACCTGTTGTGATTATTGCTGCCTGACAAAGGTGAAATATACATGAACACATGCTAGGATTAGAAACATTGAAAACTGCATACAACTTTTCTTCCATACTGCCTTGGCTGGTGCAGGACTTGTACCAGTGAGCTGCTTGTGAATTTTGACGCTCTTAAAATTATACGGACATTGTAGAAATATAATAATAATCTGAATAAAGACTGGGGTTTGGTGGAGAAGATAAACCCATGCTTTTACCTCTTTCTTTTTCTAGATTACCATATGAGTTATTATTATTATTATTATTATTTTTTCAAATGAATTAGGATCACATGCAGCTTCTCACCAATGTATAAAAAATTCTGGGAGATTCATTTAGGACTAATTACCTGATCATGAAATCTATGAGTTAATCTATCATTTTACACATCAGTGTGACATGTTAATTGTTTGTTTGGATAAATTTACTTTGCATGTCTCTTTTGAGATACGGTAATTTCATGCTAGCTTAAAATTGTTATCGGCTTTCTAAGCTATGCAACAGTATTTTAAGGTTTGTCAGTTGTAAAATACTGAATTTGATACATGGGTAGTAAGTGTGTGTATATTCTGATTTCTGAAGATTTATTACACGTCAACTTCCTTTGCAAGATAAAATTTTCTGAGAGTTTTCGTACCATAAATTGGATCTGCATGCTGATACAAAGATATGTTCGAATATTCTTACCCATACTAATATTGATCTCGAGTATATTATGTAATTATGTTCCTTCTTTCAGATTTTATCCCATGTTCATGCAATTTTCTGCTTGTCTTTTCTTTTGTGATTTCAGCAAACCTGCTCAATATGCCTGACCAAGATGAAACATGGAGATGGCCATGCTATTTTTACTGCTGAATGCTCACATTCCTTCCATTTCCACTGCATCGCGTCAAATGTGAAACATGGCAACCAAATTTGTCCAGTTTGTCGAGCAAAATGGAAAGAAATCCCCCTGCAGGCTCCCAGTTTGGATCCTCTGCCTGGCAGAGGATCTATCAATGCAGTAGGGTGGCCTCACAATGATGCTTTGATGACTGTGGTTCGCAGGTTACACCCTCCGCCTCGTCGAGATCTGAATCGGCGACACATAGTTCCATTACTCCAAGCTCCCGAGCCTACTGTATTTAACGATGATGAATCCTTAGATCTCCAACCCACATTTGCTGACAGAAGTTCTGACAATGAAGATGCTGCTCCTCAGAATTCTGCTAGCACAATAGAGATCAAAGCATACCCAGAAGTTTCAGCTGCATCACGATCCAAATCATACGATAACTTCATTGTGTTGGTCCATCTCAAAGCTGCTGCTACTATTACAAGACAAAATCCAAGAAGAAACCAGGCTAGCTTGCCTCAACTGTCTCAAACTCCTCGAGCTCCAGTTGACCTAGTCACAGTTCTTGACATCAGTGGTAGCATGGCAGGTACAAAGCTAGCATTGCTTAAACGAGCTATGGGATTTGTAATACAGAACCTTGGCTCCAATGACAGGCTCTCAGTTATTGCCTTCTCTTCCACTGCCCGCCGTCTCTTTCCCCTCCGTCGAATGTCTGATACAGGCCGGCAGCAGGCACTTCAAGCTGTCAATTCTCTGGTTGCAAATGGTGGCACTAACATTGCTGAAGGCCTGAGAAAGGGTGCAAAAGTAATGGAAGACCGAAGGGAAAAGAATCCTGTGGGAAGTATAATACTGCTATCAGATGGGCAAGATACATACACTGTGAGCAGCTCTGGGAATAACCAACCTCAGCCAAATTACCGGTTACTTCTGCCTTTATCTATTCATGGTGGTGACACTGGAGGGTTTCAGATTCCAGTGCATGCTTTTGGTTTTGGTGCAGATCATGATGCTTCATCAATGCATTCTATCTCAGAAATATCTGGAGGCACTTTCTCTTTCATTGAAACTGAATCTGTAATCCAGGATGCATTTGCACAATGCATTGGCGGACTTTTAAGTGTTGTGGTGCAAGAGTTGCAGGTTAGAGTGGAGTGTGTGCACCCCGATATCCGCCTTAGCTCTCTTAAAGCAGGAAGTTACCCAAGTCGTTTGATGACTGACGCGAGCTTGGGCTTTATCGATTTTGGAGATTTGTATGCTGATGAAGAGAGGGATTTTCTGGTTTCAATAAATGTTCCAGCAGAGCCTTCGGGAAATCAAACATCACTTCTAAAGGTGAGATGTGTTTACAAGGATCCTTTATCTAAAGAAATGTCAACCTTAGAAAGTGAAGAAGTTAGGCTTAACAGACCTGAAATATCTGGAGAAGCAGCAGTGTCTATTGAAGTGGACAGGCAACGCAACAGGCTTCAAGCAGCTGAGGTAATGTCACAAGCAAGAACTGCAGCAGAGCAAGGAGATCTGGCTGGTGCAGTTTCTATACTTGAAACTTGCCGAAGGATATTGTCAGAAACCATTTCAGCTAAATCCCATGACCGATTATGCATTGCATTAGATGCAGAGCTAAAAGAGATGCAAGAGAGGATGGCAAGCAGGCATGTGTATGAAGCATCTGGCAGAGCTTATATTCTGTCCGGTCTAAGCTCACACTCATGGCAAAGAGCAACAGCAAGAGGAGATTCAACTGATGGTTCGAGTCTTGTTCAATCGTATCAAACCCCATCAATGACTGAGATGCTTACTCGATCTCAGGCTATGTTACTCGGTAGTCCATCAGCTCAGAGGCTTGTTCAGCCATTGTGGTCTTTTGGCTCACAACCAAATCCAAGGTGACATTTTACCATGCGGCTACAAGTGCCTTTTTCCCTTTTTTTTTTTTGTTTTTCTATTTGGGCTAGAAGGGACAAATTAGAAAGATAAGGAGAGGGTTCTTTTGACTGTGATTTCGCTTGTATCACATGTAAATGAATAAAAACAAGGGTAAAATGTGAAGGGATATATTTGGAGGTAAAAGAAAGGTACACCTAGGTAGGGTTTAAGTCTTTTGGTGCATTTGATTGTGTTTTTGAAGGGTTGATGTACATAAGGAGAGACGGTATTTTTATCTGGGAGAAAAAATGGGTATAAGTTTGTAATTGTGGAGATGAATGGGGTGAAGTTTTTGCCTAATATAGTTTTACCTGCTCTCAATTCTTTTCAGAGTTCATTCTATTTTTTGTCAAATTGTGTCAAGAACTGCTTCTCCCTCTCTCTTGGGTCTCCATTTGATTAAGAATAGGAATGGATGAATCTGCATGAAATTTTTGACATATAATGATTTTATTTGGTCAAGCATTTGGATTTTGAAGGTTGGAACTTTTTAGAGCACTGAGTGCACTCAAATATAGTGTAATCTTGACAAAAATATAGTCTGCTCGAATTTTAATTTGTGAGAATTTTGAATTCATTGATATGAATGAGGTCCATTATACCAGTAGATTAAAGGTCTCAAAAAGAATTTTCAATCTCTACCAAGTGAATTGCTTTTCCAGGCTTCTCAACTGGCATTAGATCAAGATGATATTTCATATACACATAATTATATGGTTTTCAGTAGGTATTATAAATCCACACTCCAGCAAATTTTACTGTGAATTAGCAGTAAAGTGTCCGATAATCTAATTTTACAAATTAATTATAAACTCTATCTTTTAAATGTAAAGCCTAATGCCCTGTTGATGAAATTTACAAGTTTTGAATGGTAGATGGGAATGTATCAAGAAAGGAAGTTGCAATAAATATACCAACTCATCTAACTTCAGATAATATTCTTTCACTATTAAAAGCTTGAACCTCACTCCAATAAGTCTCACCACCGTTTCTATTTTGCCATCCCCTGCTTCTGAGAGAGATGGTTAAACCACCATCACCACCACCAGCTGTGCCACCACCTCCACCGGCAGATGCACCAGCGGGCAGACCTAATGGGTGCCTAATGCCATGGTAATATATATTTCGTTCCACATAGTTTTAATAATAATAATAATCTTCTACCTTAGTCTTTTTCTAATAAAAAAAAAAAAACTCTTATCATGGATTTTCAATTTTGAAAAATAAAATCATACAGCAACTTTTTGATGGTTACAATTCAATTTTATTATCGGTTAAATTTCATATTATTTCATATCAAGACTGATTTGATTACCACTGAAGGTGTCCTCCCAAAAAAAAAAAAGGTGCTTTTGAATTTATTATATATATCTAGAAAATAATTTAATAAGGTATATTTAGCATATTTATAAAACACAATTTTATTTTTAACAACATAAATTAAGAAAAATAAATTCAAGTCTATCAGATTAGCAAATTCAACTTAATTTTGTCTAAACTTGAATTGATAATAGAATTATAAAAATTAATCAAATGTTGCATCAAAATGTTAAAATTAAAAGTTAATAATAATAATAATAATAATAAAGCTTGAATTCGAACTTCGAATTTCCTAATTGGATCGAGCTATTTAGTCAAGCTCAAAAATGTATCGACCCGACTCGATACCTAGCTGTTGTGTTATTTTATTTGTGGTTCTAACACGTTTTTCCTTATTTTGATAACGTCCAAGGTTGTGGTTTCTCTGTTGCTGCGGTCTCCTTACAAGCTGCTGTCCAGAAACTTTGCCACGAGGACCCCCACCTGCTCTTTGACAACTTAATTTTAATTCTTGTAGAGATTAAAGAAAATTTTCCCTTTTTGTTACAATATTTCAAGTGAAAACAACAGAATGATCCATCAAATGCTACTTTTGTTCCTTCAAAGCTAAATTTTAATGTTAAAAGTGTTCTCTCACCATCACTCTGTGCGGACTCCAAAGACTAACAACATAACAGAATTACGAGTCAACATTCTTCATTATTACAGCCATTACTATCCATATCAAGTTACTCGGCCCAAAAATGAACGCTCGTTCGTGAAACCAGGAAAAATAGCACCGGCAATCTTATAAAAAGGGAAAAAAGTGATCTTCTGCCTAATGTATGATATAACGACCGTAGAAACAAGCCTATAACTAGTTTGATTTGCCTTCGTTCGGCTTAGGAATTCTTTTGTACTCGTAATTGTTTATGTCCACTTTCTGCTGCAAAGCCTGTATACCACAGAAAAGCAAGTTTGTTGCAAAACCCCATTTAGTAAGCCTTAATGAGATATAATATGATATAATCAAATGCATTTCTACACACTAGAAAAGAAAATGCGTTTAGTTTCATTACGGTTTATCAAACATAACCTTAATTTGTTTAGTTTGGAGGTGTGCTAACCAAACATCAAGTAACCATACCTTTAACTCCTCTTCAAGTGAAATCCTTTTGGGTTGATATGCGTCTATAGGCCCTGTTCTAGACAGTGCTTTTCTAGTCTCAATAATTTCCCATTCTTGATCGTCTTTCACCTTTGCGATATCCTTGCTGAACTACAAAAAATTTCAGATGCGGAGTAGAATGAGAACATGACAATGATCCATTTGCATTCTGCCATAGAACTTAAAACAGATAGTATCATACAAATGGTAAGGAAATCCAAAAGTATACTGCATATTTATGCATGTTAAAAACAAAGTCATGGCAACGAAAGCAACGGTTCATTATCATTTAGATTATGTACCTACATCAGTAATTGTACTAAGGCCCCCATTTGGTATAAAATGAATCCCAAAAAAATTTGTGAAATTCAATTGAATCTTTGTGTTTTCATGTTTGGTATAAATGAAAATATCCATTTAACTACCATAAATTCAACTGCATCGAATTCAACTCAATTAGTTATAAATGAATTCCATATTTCAAATTCATTTATTACTGAACAATGGATAAGGGAATGAAAATTCAATTGCTCTGAAGTTGTCCTGAGTCTCAAATAGCAAGTTCAGTGCTGCTAAAGGATCTCAATCCATATTTCAACCACATGCTCTTGTACTTTGGGAATTTTCCTTTGTCCAGGCCACAACTAAAGCTAAATGACAGCATCATTTAGATGGCTTTATATGTTGTTTCCTCACTAGTTTAGACCTGCCGATTTGAACCAGAAACCGAGGATGACATTCTAATCACTATTTCATAAGCATAGCAGAATTTTTTATATTTACTCCAAGAGTGCATAACTATTAATGCAAAACACCAATTGTTAGAGCATTCAGAAATTCTAGTCCCCAAGCCCCCATATTCTCTTGCAAAAAAAAAAGTCTTCTAAAATCCATGGAATTAATTAAAAACCTGTGTATTTAATTCCATGAATTTGGACAATCTCTCTGGTCTGATAGACAACCCAACTCCTGGAACAAAAGGTATTTTTGGAATAAACAAAAAGTTTGAAAACTCCTTCTGGCCTCGTCTACTCGAAATGAGAGATTTCATAAGATCACGCCTACAACTACAAGCTGTGGATTTGAAATACCTCAATTTCAGGGATTTTAGAAAATTAAGAATTTGTTAAAATCCATGGATCCACACTACCCATTTTTGGCATCCAAACAATGAACTTTCTCAAATCTATGAATTCTTTCAATTTTCTCATCCAAAATCCATCATAGCAAACAACCTTTTTGAATAAATTGATGATAACTGAGTTTCAGGCCATTCAAGCAGCAATAACAATAACTGAGAAGGCCATTTTCCAATCAACCTCGACAATACACAAGTAACATTAGAATACAAGTTCATCATCTAGCAAGCCATGACCCTTTTATTGCCCCATGACACAATTCATGACTAAAGGGAACACAAACTCGAATTACAATATAATATAGGCTGATTGTATACAAGACAACATAATTACATTTTTCAAGTAAGCATTGAACTTCACTCAATTGCCAAATGAAACAATTATCGACATAATAGTCTCATTTGGAAATTCGACTTAGAAAGAGAAAGATCAGGGAGAAAAAAAGGGAAAAAGAGAGGGGGGGGGGGTGGGGCGGGCGGTGGTCCGTGGTCGTTATGTCAATCATGCACAAGACAACCCAATCTCCGAAATTAGCAATACATTTAACTCAAAGATGCAACACAGTCCCATTTGAGAATTCAAGTGAAAAGAGGAAAGATTTTATGAAGGGAGGGGACTTGATCTAATTGGCTGTCAATAGAAAATTCATGTTGTTCTTATATATGATATAAAAAAACAAAAAAAAAAAAAATGCAATTTTTAAAATAAAAATAGCACTAACCTGCCCTGCAAAAGATGACCAAGACCTAATGCCCCAAAAACAGTGAGTGAAATCATAGGAAGCCCATATCTAACAAATGGATGCTTCCTTCCCCATCTTTTGAATGATGAAGTTGAACTCTGAATCTTAGCAGTAGCAGCGGCAGCAACACTAATTTTTTGAGGCTGACCCATTTGAGTCTCAAGAGTTGTCATCTTACTGAACCATAGGAAACCCAAAAATACAGTGTTATAACTCAATATACGAAGAAAAAACTCGAAATCAAATGGTTCAAAATAACATGAAAAGCCCCATTAGTCCCAAAATTTTTAGGGTTCTAAAACTAATATGGAACCATCAATAATTTCCATATTTTCCCCAGGTAAATTGACTCCGATTATAATCCAATCTAATGCTTCACTTTTCTTAATGTATTGAAACTATTCAGGAATTATATAATACCTTTACATCATATCATATTCAGTTAAAAGAGGATAAACAGAAATTAAATGAACAAAGGCAATACCTTTTTAATATCTTTTTTGAGATAAAATTGAATTGGCTCTTGAACCTTTGATATCCGCTTCCAATTGGCAATTATTGAGCAAATACAATACAAATAAACGGGCTGGGCAAGCCTGAAATGAAAGAGCAAAGCTGATCAGCTAAATTTCAGGCTCAGTTTCGTCGACTGGGAAGAGGAATAGCGTTAGAGAGGATCCTTTTACAATTACTTTACAAATGGCTTGTTTTTGCGGATGCATCTTTTGGGCGTTTGGCTTCTTTTTTATTCTATAAATAATTGTGTTTAACTAATTTATAAACAAATATACTTCATCCGTCCCGTTATATTTAGTTATATTTTGTTTTATATTTCAAAATATTTACAAAATTTTTAAATTTAGATATATAAATAATTATTTTTCTCCTAATAATATTTATAATTATTTATTAAATGAAGGATTTTTAGTATGTTAATAAATTATTAAGAATAAAAAAGTGTAAAATAAATTTTATTAACTAAATTCTTAATATATGTGTTTTATCAAACCATGCAAACAAAATGAAACGGAGGAGTATAAATTACAGCAATATTCTTAACTTTTAACTTTTTTTTTCTTTTTTTGAGTATCAAGGGAAGAGGATTTAAACTTTAATTTATTGCCAAATCGTGTATACATTTATCATATGCTTTAATATGCTACGTTTTTTTTTTTTATATTCTAAATTTTATCATATAAATATAAGCTATAAATATAATAACATTTTCACTAATATAAAATAACATGAAATACAAATATAATTTAAAAATTAATTAATAAGTATAACACAATAATAGTAATAGTAATTACTCCCTCCGTTCCATTTTGTTTGTATTGTTTGACAAAGCACGCATAATAAAATTTTAGCCAATAAAAATTATTTTGTCAATTCTTCCCTTAACCCAATAAGACATTAATAAAAGTATTTCATTTAATGATAATAATAAAGGTTATTAAGAGAAAAATAATTGTTTATATATACAAATTTAAAAATTTTGTAAATATTTTGGGACATAAAAAAAAAAATAACAAACAAACAAAATATGATTATAAAAAATGAAAGTTAAAAAAATTGATTAAAATTAATCAATGAAACAATTTTATAATTAAGAATATAATGTTTTTAACTTTTCAATTATTTGAAAATAAAATTTTTCCACATCTTTACATCATTAAAGGAGAGAAAGTATTATTCGATATATATGACAGAAAAAAAAATGTTATATCAACGAATAGAAATTTAACTTCGGAAAGAAGGTAACATTCATATATTAACAGATGAAAGTGAAACGGGTAAACTCAGACTTATTTATTATGAACATATATAGATAGTTATAAATTATTATATAAAAAGAAAATTAAAACAACATAAATATCCTTAATGTAATATATATGTATGTGTTAATTTCTGCACAGTGTTCTAAATATGTACCAAAATATTTCAAATTAGTCAATTAAACATATTAAAATTATGACTAATGTTTCTAATCTTTAGCAATAGAATATAGTCTTAGGCAATAGAGACTAGAAACTTAATTGATTTATAAAGCAAGTAAATTATGTTTTTTTAATAAGCTTATCTATATATTAATTAATTATAAAATATTTTAAAATTTTAATTATATTTAAAATACAAATTGAATAACTCCTACCAAATTTAAATGAATTACATATCAATTTTAATGAACAAACCTAATTAATTAAATTATATAATTATAGAATGTTTTCTTAGACTTGCTTACACTGGGTAACGTAAAATACATACATGTTTTCAAGTAATCGGTATTGGGAATTTCAAGTAAAAAAAAAAAATTGATACCAATCGGTGGTCTTTAGTCTTACTCTTTGAAATTTTGGTATGCTTGTTCGTATAAGTCATGGAGAATCCATCCTCATGGATAGAATAAATATATATTAAAAGAGCGTTTTAGCGTTTAATGAACCAATTAAATGCGAGAAGAATTTAGTTTAATGGACTAAGGATACAATGTCTGGTTAATAAGGAAAAGTATGCTCTCATACTCTCTTATTAAGTAAAGTATCTATTTCAATTTTTCTGCTGAAGAATTCCAATTAAACAAGCTAGCATAATTCAAACACCAAGTGGCCAACGAGTAAGAGAAAGACCTTGTTAAGGGAAAGAAAGATTTAATATAATAAAAAAAAAATGTGAATGTCTTAAAATCTAATGATAAATATAATTACAAAATTGGCTTAACCAACCACGAACAAGTAACAACTAGTTAGCTTTCATAAGTTAGAAGTGAAATAAAGAAACGAAAAGATTTTCTTTTTGTATTTTTTTATGCTTCTGAGAGTGTGATGTTCAGTCTGCTAATTTACCACTGTGATTTTCTTTTCCATTCAGGAGTGGTGTAGAGGATTTTGGTGATTCTTTAGAGTCAGTGGGTTTGGATGCACTAGATTTTGGCTTTGATCTACTAAAGCCAAATCTTTTGAACAAAATATTCCAACTTCCTTTTGTCTTCACTATCTTATCAATCTCCTCTTTCATGTTCAAGCACTCTTTCTCAAGTTCAGAAACTCTCTCCTTCATTTCATCAACTGCGATAATGCGGTCTTGTGTGCTTCCAGCTTGAGTATGCATATCATTTCTAGTCAGAGCAAGATTGGCAAGATTGCCACTTGGATTTTGTGAACTGTCAAGATTATCAGAAACAAAGAACCAACCAGCAATAGAGGTTCTGAGTCGCAGTTGTTCGAAGAATAAAACTTGGACGATCACTCGAAGTGGTAGCCTCTCATTTTGAGCAGCATGCGTGCTAGCTTCCAATGATAGCTTCTGGCAGTTCATGAGTCTGCATAGTTGTTCTCTTTCTGAATCTGTTAGCCATGGATGAGCCTGAAGCAAAAGGAGCATATTAGTAACAAAGAAATCATTGAAGCATAAATAGAATAAAAGCAAGAATAAATAGGTTTGAAGAAAAAGAAATTCCATTTTCTACTAGAACTTAAATGGATGATTTAAGATCTGTTTGGCATTGAAATTGAATGAAACCTCTGAAAAAAGGAATTAAGGAAGCATTCTCCAAACTGCATCATTAAAGCAATGGCAATTTGTCAAGAAGTACTATCAACAAAAAAACATTTGCAGAATTTTTAGATTTTACCTTGAGGTATATATCAATTGCACGGTATATTCCATCATCTAATGGCCTTGCATAGTCAGGGATAACAGCAGCAAGAGACTGAAATTTTGCCAACTTCAGATTAACATCAGGTGCAACCTCTGCCAAATAATTATCAATCAAATTTGCCACCATTGTAATTGGAGTTAGTGGATGGGAACCTCCCATTACTTGCCCCTCGTCGACCATAAAATTAGATGTAGGATCATCATGATCCACCAGCAAGAAATGATCAAGAATCCGCTGAACACAGTCAATGTCATATAGAGTTTCAACTGAGTATCCCATATTTGGTATCATAATATCTTCAAGAGCTGCTTGATCCAACTGCACTCCAATCCTTTTCTCCAAGTTTTCTCGACATGATGGACTAGCATGCAATATCATTGATGTTCGTAGAAGCCTAAGCAGGAACTTACTAGGTGTAACACCCTTTTGATCAGGTAATAATTCCACTAATTCTTCAAGGAGATTCCTTTGAGTAGCATCAACTACTGTAGAAATAGTTGATCCAGGTGCAGCATCATTACCATTCTCCACTCCTGATTGCCTGCCCGACAAAGGAAGATTCCTCCTTGCATAATACATTAATGCCCCAACAATCCTCTCTGGCTTCATACCGTTTGAACTAACTGCCTGAATTAACCTTTTGTACAAAGGTAATCTAAGGAATGAAACATCCTCGTACCACCAATCCTCACCAATAGGATGTGGCTTCGCAGAAGTACGTATTCCATTCCAAAATACAGTAGCTTCTGGGCTTTGCACATTTTTGCATCCTGTTATAGGCCAACTGAATAAACTCGGATCTGCACAAGCTTTCATTGCAAGGGAATTGATGCATCTTGAAACAATATGAAGCTCTTCTGCATTTGGCAATACCTCTTCACAGGTCTCAAGAGCCTTAAGCGAGTCTCTCCAGTTGCCGAAAATTTCATTAAGAAAATTTTCTGTTTGTGTGATAAGATTTCCCTCTCCATAGTCTTCGCTCATCTGAAGATACTCAGCTGCACATCTAAGACTGACTATGTTCATTGCAGAGAGTTCTATTTTTACTCCATAGCAGAATTTGGCTACAAGCAAGAAAGTTTTAGCTCCACCTGGGATATCATCAAGTTTCATTATGCACTTTTTCCCATCCTCACCACAATTTTCTCCAATAAGATCTTCTAGCACTTTACTTCTTGAAAGCAGTGGAAACTGAGGAGATGCAAGAAGAATGAAAGGGAAATGCAACTCAATTTATGAACAGAATAATGAAAAATAAAGAAGTATGAGCATTGAATGTATAGAAGCACAAAAGTGAACATATTACATCAGATATTTTGTTTATGATAGTTCTATTAATCAAGGCAGTAGATTGGCTTTTTGGTTGGCCTCCACACTTTGAAGGAAAGATTGTCACGCTATTAAATGTAAAAGAGGGAAACGAACTAATATATCATTTATTTTAACTAACTTCATCAACCCATTTTGTAGTTAAACCTTTTTTTTTGTGAACTACACCATTAAATTTAGGATGAAAAGAGCTAAATTCAACATGTAGAAGTGATATCTTTTATTGTCAGAACACGTAAGCTAAAATGAAGAAAATTGAAAAGGAGAAGACAGAATTTTATTCAGCTATTACATTTTACAAATTCACCATTAGATTCACACCAGCAATTGAAAATAACTGATCAGATAAGTCTAAACAAACCATTCCGTTGCTGTGATTTTTAAAGGGACACTTCCTGCCTCTAAAATAAATTGTGGCGTTGCTCATACACTTCAAATGCAAAACCTTTTATTAGAATGTTTAAAGAATAAATCAAATAGCATTTTTATAGAGCTTTGTCCATTTGATTAATATCTAGGCATGAAATTCAAGTATGATGAAACCTCGGAACTTGACATGCATTTCAAGCGCTTACAGTTGACTGGAAGGTGTATTCCTGAAATCCTACCTCAATACAAGACATGAAGCAAAGCAAAATATATAGAATGAACACACCAATTTTTGGCAGTCAAGTATCCCAAGAACATACCTTGTGAAGATGGAAGGACATCTCTCCAACTTCAATGATGACATCACTCGGAAGCCCAGTTGAGCAAAGCCTGCATAGAAAGCATTTTCTGGTTTCATTTAGGATGCAATTGGAATCCCAGCTTAAACGTGTACTTATTATTCATATGGAAGTAGAATTGTTTCTCAATTATTACGATTACAGGAAAAGATAAGTGACACAAAAATCATGAGCAACTTAGCATCATTAATTGTACAGAACCTGAAATTATCTAGAATAGTGAACCCTATGTTTGTAAGCCATCAGCAAGTAAAGTAATATTCAGTTGACGTGGATGCAGAAACTAGAATTGACTCAACAACTTTATATACATATAAATGTTCATATGAGAGCGTATATGCACATATTTTTCTCTTATAACCAGTGCAGTTATATTATTCTTCCTTAGCTCATGATATTAGATTATTAGTTTTGTAATTCAGGTTGTAGCACTAATCTAAGGCCATAAAAGATGACTCAGGGTTGTCTTTTTTCCCTCCTGAACTTAAGTTTTTTCTTTTTATTTAGCCAAATTCTAAGTCCCTCATTTCTCCATTGCTTGTTCTAAATTCGACTTTATAACTAAATTGTGTGACTGCATACAAGCACTTATCGTAGCCCCAAAATAAGGATAGCAATCAAATTCATGAAAATCTAAAAGGAGATCTTCCGGCCAATAAAAAAATTCATAAATTCAGAAAATTTAAATTCATAAAAATTTAAATTCATACTTAAGTCATTTATGATTCTATCTAGTTTCGTGTCCTTAAATTCTTTGTGCTAATTTTGTCCTTAAATTCTGTTGCATATCTCCTGTAATTGTGTTAATTTTAATAGTTGCAAAGACAAATCTTGCATAAACAATAAATCAATAGTTAAGATTGTAATGTGGACTTCATTCTACAATACTAAGGCTCATTAGAAGCATTAGATTTCAGAATTCTATTTGCAAATCCAATTCATTTCCTTCACACCTCTCTTGTAATTTACTATTTATTTTTTAGCTCATGAAGGACAACTTTGTATAGATTGCAAATATTCATTTCAATAGAGACACACAAACATATATATAGTCAATATGACCTGCTTGGATAGGATGTTGTTGAAAGAAATATGAGGCTGGACGAGAGAGAGAGAGAGAGAGAGGGTGTGAATGCAATTACACATATTCTATTCCAGTCCCCTCCTTCCTTAAACTCTTTTAGTTTTTGTTTTTTAAAAAGAAATGGATTGCAATATCTTAACTTAAATGCCTAATGTCAGTGAATTCATGAGCCATTTTCAGCTCAAAATGAGCATGAATCAACTCACACATTGAAATTTCTCATCTCAAAACCAAATTAAATGAATAAATAATGAGATAAAAAGGACCAACACATCTGATCCCAGTATAATTGCATTGAGAAATAAACGAGCACTATCTTATTCACTAATCATTAAAGAAATTATCTTTCTTCACACGCACACTCTCACCAAACATCAACCATCTCCATGAGTGACAGTCTCTCAAAAGCATTTGCACCCACTGAAATGTTAAAGAAACACATAATTTAAAACTAAAATCTAATATCAAAATTGAAAAACAAAACAAACCCACTATATGATTTCTAAATTTATTAAAAGCCCACATTCTAAATCACTACCGACAAAAAAAAGGAAAAAGAAAAGAACAAACGGACCAGGTATGCCCATCAAGGTGAAACACTTCAGATTTTGATCCGAGCTTCATGCAGGCCATGTGTTTGCGTAAACTACAAGTTTTGTTATCATTAAAGAAGAGTTCTTAAAAAAGTAACGGAAGAAAGTGAATGAATAAGAAAAGCAATGGTAGTGGTGATTGTTTTTTTTTTTTTCTTCTGCAAATTAATTTTTGCAGCGTTTTGGATAATCAGAGAAAATGAGAAAAAAATATTGAAAAAAGGTTCCGAGTCTATAGGGGAAAATCCAGGAGCAGAATCGGTCGCTGCTGTTACCAGTTACAAGCAAAAGGCAGCGTTTGTTTTCGACAATCTTTTTGAGTATTTATTGTTTTTTTTTTTGGGTTAGTAACATAAAATTGTAAGTTGGCATTGGCAAACGCTAACGTTTCTTGGGTAAATAAGTATTTAGTCCCTAAATTGAATTATAATTATAATCGCATCCTCTTATTTATTAAACATACTGATTGGTCTCTGAAATTTAGTCGTGAACTACATAGGCATCCATCCAAAAGTGTAATTTTAAGAGTTAGCCAGTCCAGTTTAACTATTTATGGTAGCTTACAGTAGCAGTTGATAGCTAGGGGATTCATAAAATTTAGTTATAGGTAGGCTTGGTCATTTCCTGGTTTTTAAAACCAGAACCGTCAATTTAAGAGTGATGGGAACCGAAACCGGAAGATTATCAAGTGAGGGTAGCATTTAAGATTATCAAGTGAAAAATACAAAATATATATATATATAGATCAAACTCAAGCTCATATAAACTTATTGAGTTTGTTCAATGAACGAGCTGGACTCAAGCTTAGTTCATTAGCTCACGAGTCGTCTCTCGAGCCAACTTCATCCAGATGAGTTGAGTTCACGAGTTAACTCAATTATGGGTGAGCATTCAGCCATTTTGGTCAATTTAACTAATATTTTTAATTGAAATAAATTAACCTAAATTTTATTTTATTTAACTGAACTTAAACAAATCGTTTTGACTGAATTAATGTTGATCATTAACCGAACTGAAGTTAAAGAATATTGAAAATTAATTAACTAATCGAATTTAACCGAAATTTATGATTAATCGAACTTAACCCAAATTGTTTTGACTGAACTAATTTTGATCCTTAACCGAATCGAAGTTAAAGAATATAGAAACTTAATTAACACCGAATTTAACCGAAATTTATAATTAATTGAATTTAACAAAAATAATAATCAATACTTAATCAAAATAAAAACTGAACTATTTTTAATTTTATTATCTACTTGATTTAAACGACGCAGTTTTGAAATTCGATTAATTTGATTAAATTAACTTTTTAACTGAATCTTTAACCAATCATTAAAAATTAAATTTTCTTTAACCGAACATTTATTTATCGAACCGAATTAATCGAATTGATTGAATTGACCGAATCAAATACTCACCCTAAGCTCAATAAGCTAAAATTAAAATTAAACTTACATTAAAAAGACATCATTTTGATTTGATATATTTGAGCTTGAGCTTGAACTCAACTCATTTATCAAGCTTGAGCTATGCTAGAGCTTGACTATTTTTAAACGAGTCAAATTTGAGCTCTTTATAATTCAGCTCAATTCAATTCATTTACCATCTATTAATAGTTAACTCCTAACAAATTGTTTATTTGATTTAGTTATTTATACTAACTGATAGTTGTCTGGTGGCTGATAGATTGTAAATAACTTTTTATAATGTAACTCATTCCAATTTTAATGTCCCAAAGAAAATACACAGAAAGCAAGAAAATGGTGAATCTATATCGAATAAGATTCATTTTAAATTATAAAAAATAATCAAATAAATGGGAAAAAATTTGTTAAAATTTTATTTTTATATAATAAATTTACTTTTGAACGTTTAATTTACAAGTAAAAAGTTATAAAATATTTCAATAAGCAATATTTTAATGCTAAATTTCTGTTTAAAATATTAAATACTAATATTATCAAATTTCAATAACATTTTATTATAATCTAAAGGCAATAGTTTAATGGCAAAAAGCATATAAAAGAATTAAGCGATTTACAAGGTATAAGGTTATGAATTTGAGCCATTTTCACTGTAAATTTCTTACGGTTTAGCTCTCTCACGTTTCGGAGCCAACGGTGAAAGACTCATTTAATACAATTAATTTTTTTCTTGGACTTTTTCATTCCTAATCAAAATGGCATAGCTTAATTTTTTGACTTTCAAAAATTCTTTATATGCTAAACTTGTACTGCCAAAAAAAAAAAAAAAAAACAAAATGCATAAATAGAGATGAGATTATAAAGAAAAATTATTTAAATCCCAAAAAAGAAAACAAATAAATGAAAATGAAATGACAAACATATTACATATATATATATATACACACACACACACACACAAGTACAAGCAAACCTAATAATACTTGACTTTATAAACTTCTAAAAATACTTATTATTTCTAACGTTAAAATATTTTTAATTCCAACATTTCTAACATTAATAACCACAAAATTCTTATCTTTAAAAATAATTAAAAATTAATCATTAAACTTAATTTAATTGAAGGCATCAACATTAGTAATATTTTAATATATAAAAAAAGGCAATAATAAAAAATTTTAATTGCTGACATTGATGAAAATTTTGTCCATTAAAATTTTTTCTAACAACTTATTTAGATAATAGAATTTCTATAAGGTTTAATATTACAACTTTTTTATAATTGATTCGATTATTAAATTATTTATAAATTTCATAATTTTTTTTGTGGAGGTAGAACCAATAAAGGTTTATTTTTTGATTCATTCTGGATATAAATACCTCAGGAATTATTTTTCATCCAATATCTAAGAATTAATTAAAAAAATAAAAAATAAATCCTTTATATACACGAGATCGCTCAATTATTGAGATGTTTTTATAAAATTTAATTGTTTATTTTTTTTTTTTTTAGAAAAAGATACGAGTAATGCTGAAATTGTAATCAGAACCGCACCAAAACCAACTAGAAATAAAACAGAACTGAAGTGAACCGGTGGTTCAAAGGCCGATTCAGGCTCTTGAACCGCCGGATTGGTGAACCGGAACCCGTCTCCATTTCGTTACGCTCACTGCTTACCCTCTCAAATTCTATAATACAAGACTTCACTTCAGTGCGCGACCAAATTCTTTTGGGGGTCAACTGCAAGAGCAGCAACAGATCAACTATGGAAGCTGTGGTTGGAGCTCGACTAACCCTAGCTCTCTCCATTTTCGCATTTTTTTCACTTCTCTCTACATCCTTCTCTCAGGAGATCCAAATCCTCAACGCTGAGCGTAGAGTAAGCTCTCTCAATCGATATTTCGGTCGCTTCTATGAATGTCTGATCGTGTGATTTCACTATATTTCAATTACAATTCATTGATCTACGTAGAATGCTTTCTCGATGATTTTAAACTCAATTTATCAGCAGTTTATGGTTTCAATTTTGTGGAGCTTATGGAAATGATCGAAATTTGGAAAAGAAAAATGAAAATATGCAATCATTTAGGATTTACGGAAATTTATATTTACCTGTTTGATATTTGTTGCTTGCGACATTTTTTGAATTTTACGTAGGGTTATATAATAGATGCAGTATTTTTATTATCAGGGTTGTTAAGTTCTTTTGAATTGTACATAGCGATTGTGTAATTCTCAAAGAGATTAATTGGTTTGTAATAAAAGTAAGTACTTTGCATCAGTTTTATATAAATCAAATTATTTGTTCGTCAATAGAAAATGCTCTGCTGATTATAGTTTCTGTTGGATGATAATATACTGACTTTTTCCATTGTTTTGTTGATATGGATGCAGATAGACTTAACTTCACATATTGTTAAGGTCTTCTTGACTTTAAAGGTATGTGATCTTTTTATTTTTTTTATTTTTTTATTTTTTAACACTGCTGTTAAACGCTTTAAAGATGCAATTTTTTTTTTTAATTATTTTGATAATTGCTAATAAAAGGTAAATTATGATGTTTTTTCATTCTGATTGTTAAGAACTTGACCTGGAAAACTATGCTGAGTTTGTCAAGCATGCAATGGTAATTCTTATGTTTATTTTAAGCCTTGGTGTTTGAAATTCACATTTGGTTGAATTTTATGTTTTTAATCTTTTCAATTGGTTAACAGCCATGTGTTTTAAGTGATAATTGGAATCGTGAATATTTGTACTTTTTGTTGGAGAAATGTGCATTTCAGTTTGCTCATTTTATTTTATTTTAATATGGATATCTTAAAGGTGGAAAATACTGGGACAACTGATGCTTCTGAAATCCTTCTAGCTTTCCCACCTACTCAAGTTGATCATCTGGCAGTGGTCAAAGCACAAGCAGCTACAGGAAAGCGGAAGAAGCGAACTTATGTGCCTCTTGATGTAAAGCCAAGAGAGCTACCTGAGGCACCAAATGGAACCAAGTATTTTGTCATATCTTTGCTAAATCCATTAAAATCGGGTGAAACTGCAACCCTGGAGGTGCTCTATATACTAACACATTCTCTGGAACCTTTTCCGGCTGAGATAAGCCAATCAGAACCACAATTGGTATATTACCATGATAGTGCTATAATATTGTCACCATATCATATTAGGCAGCAGACAACTTTTATCAAGACACCAACTGGAAAAGTAGAATCATTCACAAGAGTGGAACCCACTAACCGTGCTAGTTCAGAGATAAAATATGGACCATATGAAGATCGTCCACCATATTCATTTTCCCCAATAATTATTCATTTTGAGAATAACAATCCATTTGCTGTTGTTGAGGAGCTTGTTCGTGAAATAGAAATATCTCACTGGGGCAACCTTCAGATAACAGATCATTACAAGTTGGTTCATGCTGGTGCTCGACACAAAGGCGTGTTTTCAAGGTAGGATTTGCTCATGCTTTCTGATTGCATTTCTACTTTTCTGTTATTGTGTTCTTTTTCTAATTTATTATAGTTGTGTAGTCTAACATTATACACAGTTTTTCTGGAACCCATTTTCATTTTGCTCATTGCTCCTTAATGTGCAACTTAGACTGGAGTGCATGAAAGGAAATATCATACTGCTTGACTTATTAATGACTCAATATTGAGGGTTCACTATATTTCTCTTTCTCTCTCTCTCTCTCTCTCTCTCTCTCTCTCCATTCCATTTTGCCCTAGGCCGATTCTACTCTGCATCACTTCTCTTTCTACTCTTTACATTCTTTGCTTCTGGTTAATCCAGTGCTGTTATTTGTTAGTGTGTATGTAAAAAACTACATTGGACAAGGCTAAACCATTTTGAACAACCCTCTCAGGTTTCAATTCATCTTCAATGAGTGCTTCCTTATACTGATAATTCTTTTTCATATGTACATTAATTTCTTAAGTTTCAGCATATTTTTGCGTCATTAATATCTTATACTGATAATTCTTTGTAGCCTTTTTTCCTAATATTTTCTCACTTGATAAAATGAGCATAACTCCAGATTCACAAGAAACTATGCTATATTTCAGAAAATTAGACATCTTGTTAATGTATGAGTTCTTAATAATCTTTATTCTATTCATTAAGGAAGTATGGACAATGTGTTTTGTATGAGAATACCATTTCTGCGTCTACAAATGTGCTTGTGTTTTCTTTCTTAAATAGTTAGTGGTAGCACGCTCATTGAATGATTAACAAACTTTTGTTTACATAAACTTTTTAGGTATCTTTTTCTTTTCTTTCTTTTTTTTTTTTTTTCAAACTAAGGATTTTTTTTCCGGCCTATATTTTGCTTTGCATTGTTTTTAACCTGATCTGAGTGGAGATTTGAAACAAAAGATATATAGCTTACCCAACTAGTCTGGGACTAAGGCTTGGTTGTTGAATCAAGTATTTCTCTTTTTGTTCAGTTCATACAATCGTCTTCTGAAGCTTCCTCTTTTGGCAGGGTTGAATATCAATCTAGGCCATCTATTAGTGGTACATCATCATTCAAGCATCTCCTAGCAAGACTACCGCCTAGGGTGCATTCTGTCTATTATCGAGATGACATAGGGAACATTTCATCATCTCATTTACGTACGGATTATCGAAAGGTATTAACATTCTTTTCACACTCTCCCCTTTCCTTTCCTGTTGGCATTTCCTAGGGTGCATTTTGTCAATTATCAAGATGAAATATATATGTTTTATAATCACATCTACCTACAGAGAATCAAGAGGTAGTAAGATTTTTTGTATCCCTCTCTTTGCTATATTCTACCATTCTTGGTTTGCCTTAATTTCCATCCTCCCTCTTTGCTGTTACTACTGCAAGCTTGGGATAAATCTTTGCCTGCATTTTCTCATTGTCAACCTACATTTAGGAAAAATTGTGTCATGTTCTAAGTGGAGAGTAATAGAATTAATTATTGCATATGGGAAGATGTGGTATTCAGTATTCACTGTTTATGAGATGTGATTTTGATCTTCAAGCATCTTGACTCGAGGCTTTTCTAAACAGTCTGAACTTGAAATTGAACCACGGTATCCTTTATTTGGAGGTTGGAAAGCTACTTTTGTCATTGGTTATGGCCTACCTTTGCAAGATTTCCTTTTTGAGTCTCCTGATGGAAGGCGTTACCTCAACTTCAGCTTTGGCTGTCCTCTTGCTGAGACTGTTGTAGACAAGTTGACCATCAAAGTGGGTTTATATTTCTATCCCTCTAGTTCCATACGTCTATCGTTGATTGCTGCATGTTCATTGCTTAATCCTTTCAAATTGCAAAATGTGAATTTTGTAATGCATAAACTGTTTTATTTCAGGTTGTGCTGCCAGAGGGGTCCAAAGACCCTTCAGCTGTGGTTCCTTTTCCAGTAGAGCAACACTTGGAGGTAATTAGTTCTTATAGAACAATTTGTTTACTTGTACAACTATGCAATTCTCTTAGTTGCATTTATGTTAACTTGCAATTTTAGCCTCATTAGTTCAGTAAGCAGACAGGAGTTTGGCTGCATATTTCATTTCTACATAAGCAGTAACATTAAAGCTATGTCATCTGGACTGTTTGGGCATGAAGTAGTATTAATTTTCTTTGATAAATATTCAGTTTGATTTTTTAAGGCTTCATGTTAGGCAAACCCTATGAGGTATATGCATCTATAGCCTAACACTGTTTTGTACTCAGTGTTCTGGAGTTAGATGTCTTTATATTTGGATAATACTTGGTTCAATTAGCCTTAAATTTGGATGTTGCAGACAAAATATTCATACCTTGATGTTGTTGGGAGGACTGTGGTGGTTCTGGAAAAGAAAAATGTTGTTCCTGAACACAACTCTCCATTCCAGGTGATTTGCAATCTCCCAGTACATGTGTTGTGTTCATTGCTGTCCCCATATCTCAGTTTATTGTATCTGAACTTGTCATAAATTATTGGGTTTCTGAAGCCATTTAAAACCATTATCAAAATGTTTATGTTTTCTTTGGCCAATAAGATTTAGGCAGGCAAGGTTCATGGAAGCTTTTCATTTATTGATAAGCCTTATTCAAGGCACAAAAATAATAACTGTTGATAACTACGCTACAATATATCAGCACCTTCACAGACTTAAGCATAAGCCTTTACGCTGTAGTAGCTAATACACATTTTGAAATTTGCTAATTGACATGTTAGTATGTTACATGATTTTTTGGCAAAATGTGATCAAGGATCTTTGATTAGGGTTTATAAGCTGCACACAGATATAGCACTTGGTAATTTATTTTGTGGCCTCTGGTGGTCGAAACCCCCCTTAATTTCATCATGATCAGTTAAGTAAAAAGGTATGAAGACAAGGGACATGATACATTTATTGTTTGATATGTTCTTCTGAGAATGAATACTTCAACAACAGAATTAAGCAATGGAGATTGTTTCTGCTTGACCATCTCCATGGAAAATTATCAAATATGCCTCTTTGACTAGAAAAATTCTAAAATTCTTTGCAATGGTAGACTAGTCTTCCCATTTTGATGTTTCCATGGCGGAAATTGCTTACATCTGTTTATTTTTATGTGCAATAATGGCTCTTACCTTCGTTTGTCCCATGCCTGCTCCTAGTAATAATCTGCTTTGACTGCACAGGTGTACTACACATTCAACCAAATCTTCATGCTAGCAGAGCCAATGATGTTGGTATCTGCATTTTTCTTCTTCTTCATGTCTTGTGTAGCTTACTTACACATTGATCTTTCAATACACAAGTGAAAAAAAAAGCAACACCATTCACCAAGGTATGATATTTGATTCATTAGTTTCAGATTTAAAAGCCAACACCAATTATGGTCTTTTTGTATCCTGGAGCTTAGAATGGTGTCAGTTTAACTTGGTTAGCATCAGACTGATGCAATTCGGGATTTAGAATACGTCAGTGAACAATTTTGAGTAGTTTTTAGATTTTGAGATATTATGTAGTGAAAATAGTTTGCAATTAGAAAATATTATAAATTTTGTTGTTTATTAGCGAGATTGGCTTTTGCTTTTCCATTCATTGGTGAGCATTGACCTTTGAACTGTTCTATCTTCTTACATGCTTCATTTTCACCATGACAAGTGAGAAAGTTAAGGAAGACAAAGCTATGACATGCCCATATACTTTATAACTGTGTTTTCTTTTTCCTACATTTTCCCTTTGACCAAATATATTTCTCTGTTTAGAGGGTAATGGAAAAAGTAGGAGACAATTTTAATCTCAGTTGTCATCCTTATCATTCTCTATTATCAAAATTTGTAAAATCTGTTATTACAATTTTTATTGTTACACAAATTAATGTTGAATATGTTTTATGTTGCAAATCAAAATTTAGATATATTAATATGCACTAATAATAAGTTAATGACTGATAGTCTTGCGTTTGATAAATATTAGTAAAAAAATATGTTCTTTGTTTATTAAATTCAGGGCCAATTTAGTTTAACTATTTGTGATAGTTGATAATTGATAGCTGGTGGCCGTTCGTTTGGATACAATTTTAGCAGCAATTGCATAAAATGGACACTATGGGTATAATTTTTTATATATTATTATGTATGGCTCAATTATATCACTAATTTATATTTTTAACAAAATGCTTTTTGTAAATGGCAGTTAAAACAATAATATCAAACTGAATAATATTAATTTTAGAAAAAGATCTTTATTTTTAACAAAAATATTATCAAAATATGAAATCTTGTTTGAAAACTCAAGAAGGGTCACGGCAGCTTTTCCTTTCCCCTTTCCTAGCCGGAAAAGTTTGTATTTTGAAACTTTTAGGTCTCATTTGTTTTCAAAATGAATTAAATAAAATAAAATAAAATCGTATAATAGAATATTTATTTTTTTATTCTTTACTTAAGGTTTATGTTTTATAAGTTTGAGAAATATTTATTACATAAAATAATTTATTATACTTAAAAAATTCAACCAAATTTATTATTTTATAAAACAATTATTTCACATTTATATGTAAAAAGAATAATTATTTATGCTATTCCGTAAATCAAACAAAACCTTAACACTATAGAAGATATAAAACATTATAAGTTATCACTAGAAAGTATTCGTAGCTATTTGAGTTATCATTGAACAAATATAAAAGAGTTTAATAAATTATAAAGAAAAAGAAAGAGAGAGAGAGAGAAAAAAAAAGGGAGAGTACGTTTCACAACTCACCACCTTATTAATTAAGCCACAAATCTTAAATGTTGAAGTCTTTATTGTGAATGTAACATGGAACTGAAATGAAAATGATGCATATCATTGTCGATTTCGCCATATTACAACTCAACCCCAATAGATAATATTAAAAAAAAAAAAGAAATAGATAATATTTTTAAAAAAAATAAATTATATATTGAGAGGTTAGGAGATGAGCGTTAGAACCTGAATTTATGGTAGGTTATACATTTATTTGGTAAAATTAACTGTTTCAGTAGCGTTTAGCTGTTCGTTGTTTTAGTAGCGTTTCATACAACCTAAAAACTAAATGCTATATGAGTTAATTTTTTATAAAATGAAAAGTTAAATGTTATATGAGTTAACTTTTTATAAAACGTTACCTTAACCTTTAAAAGTTATTTCAAACTTTATGTTATCAAACACTATAAAAGAATAATATTTAATATTTTTGACTAAAAACTACTTAAAAAATTATTATGGAAGACAACCCTTATGCTTGATTCATATGTTTTGATGGAGAAAAAGAATAGAATTTTAGTGAAGAAGAAAAAAAGAAAATCATTCTATTATCTTTAATTGAACATCGTTTATTTTTGGAAAATTTTTAGGCTTTTTTTAATGGTTTTGGGGTGCAATTGTTTACATTTTAATGATGAGGATGTCCATCAAAATTAGTCAGTAAAAAATATTTTTAAATAAAAAAAAAAAA
>NC_143156.1:26089516-26170394 GCF_041381405.1 Jatropha curcas
AAAGTGTAAAATTACAACTCTATGTCATTTTAAAGCTCAATTTCTATCTCAACCGGAGCACAGTTTTTCTTAATTGGACAACATTTATTTTTCCAACATAAATTAAAAAATACAACTCTATCATCAAATTTTCTTCATATTTAATGTCCATCTACACTTTTGTCTACCATTATCATAATCTACCACAATAAAACTTTCATAAAGACTAAGACAAGGATAATATGGAGTTTTTACATTGGCTTTTTTTTCCAATGTTACCAAATAAGACAATTTTGTCAATATGAAAAGAACACCAAAAAAGGAATGTTTGTTTATATAAAAAGAACGGATGCAGTATTAAATTTCTTACTCAGGTATTAACATGGTAATCAAATATAGAAAATCAATCTATTGATTGAAGAAATATTAAATTTCTTACAAAATAATACATAAACGTTATAATCAAATATAAAAAAATCAAAATTTACTTTACAATTCTGAATGAAAGAATCAGTTATCTCGATTAATTATTTATAAATTTACTATAAGTGTCATCTATACAGTAAATTATTCATTAAATAGTAACGTTCTTCTTTCTGCAAATTGCAAAACTATGCAAATCTAAGGATGTATTTTTCTATTTTTTTGTTAATGTCAATTATAGAAAATAATTTTTTATTTTCTTTTTTCTTTTTTGGTAGAAAATAAAAAATAAAAAATAAACTATAGAAAATACGTTGACTTGGAAATAATAAAAACATATATTTTAATTTAAAATTAAAAAAATATTATTTAACAGTTTCTTAATTAAAAGAAATGAAATATTGTAAAATTAATTTAGAAATTTTTTACCTAGAAAAATTTTAGAATTTTTATTATTGATTATTTTATAACAATAATAATAAAATAATATCAATTTTTATTATTCTGTAAGAATTTTAAGAATAATATATAATTATAAATGCATTTTTATAATAATAAAATTAACTAGATATTAAAGCATAATACAAAATTGAAAGAATAAAACTTCTAATTAAAATTATTTAAATATTTTTATTTTTTCATAAAAATATTTTGTATAAAAATTATAATTATTAAAATTTAATTATGAAAATATTGTTTTTAAATGAAAAACAGTTGAAAAACATTATTTTTGTTTTAAATGAATACAGTGACAACTTAAAAAACTATACTTTTCAATTTTCTTAAAAAAAAAATTTATAGAAAATACTTCAATTTTCTATAAGTGATAATATCTTATGTTTGGAAAATATTTTTCACAACTTATTGTCTATTTTTTAATTAAAATATTAAAACTTAGCTAAAAAATATGTACTAAAATTTATCATAAAAAAAAATGATTACCAATACTAATGTAATGAATCTCAACATATCATGCGAATCCAAAAATTATTTACAGTGAATTCAAATAAATTTTTGATAGCCAAAAAACATATAATTTATTTGATAAGATAAATAAACTTCGTGATGATTTTTTTCCAGATAATATATATATATATATATAAAATTAATGGTAGGATAAAACTTTCATAATAAAATTCCAATTTTTAAATAAGAATTAACAAAATATTTCAATTAGGTTGGCAATATATACTGAATGAAATGAAACAGCTTAATTTCATATTACAATTAGTAATATATATAATACTATAATGTCAATGTCCATATTCTTTACTTTTATCAAAATCTAGTATAAAATTCTTTACGTTTATTGAAACCTTTATATTAATATCAACATAATTATATATATACAATTGTATTTAATAAATTTTTAATTAAAATAATTGTTTTACTGCACAATCCACTTCCTAAATTAAATTTATAACTATTATTTTTTTAAAAATAATTTTTTTTAATTTTTATTATTAAGAAATAGAATTTAAATTCAAATAATAAATCAATGTGACCAATCAAATCCAATTATCTTTATTTTTTCAACCAATGAAATTAAAAGCTTTAAAGAATTTTTATAAATTCATAAATTTGCTGAGGTATTTTTGCCAATACTAATTAATATTTTCCCTCTCAATTCCATTTTAATATATATTATTGACATATTATAAAAAAATACATATTATTATTTTTTTTATCCTTGACAATTTTTTGAAGTGAAAGAACATTCGTAAGTACTAATAATGGAGGATTAATAAAAAAAATTTATAATGTTCTTTCATAAAAAATAATTCTTATGTTTGATACAAAAATAAAAAATTGTATTTAATTTTGATTTGGAGAAAAAAGAGATAAAATATATGTGAGGGATAGATACAGGGAAAAATTATTCAAACGAAATTAAAATGTAACTTTATTTAAATTAGGTTGTCCAAGCCATGCTAATTAGACAACATGCATATATTTTCTGTCCATGAAAGGCTAGTGATTGTTTAGTTAATTAGACAATAGCAAGTTTTGGATTGTAGAATGAATCTAAGCAAGCAAATAGCAATCCACCCTTAAAAACAATATTTAATCAATTATTCAAGAGTAACATTTTTTTTTTCTCTTCGTGTTATTTTTCAATCTAGAAAGAAAATTAGTGCAATACCATAAAATAAATAAATGAACTTAACCAATGGGCTTGGACTGAGTGGAAAAAAACTTGATATTTTAAGCAATAGATAAGTTTTTTTTTATTTAAACCATCGGTATCCGAACCCTGTTATCAGATAGGCATGACCATTGTTCCAGAACGGATAGTTTCGGATTCAAAACCGCCGATTCCGGTTATAAAAAAGATGAAATCGGAATTGAACCACTTTTCGATGGTTTTCAAAACAGTATTGGAACTGCCAATTTTGCTTTTTTTTTTTTATTTTGAATGGAAATTAAATAATATATTTTAAACTTTTAAATTTTTTTTTTTTTGAGATTTGTAGCTTGAATAAATAATAATAATAAATATTACTATTAAAAAAACTAAATCAATTTAATAAAAATTCTTAAAAATTACTTAAAAAAAATAATAAAACAAAAAAAAAGTTGGGAGTTTTTAGAATATGTTTTTCACAGTTTCAAATTGGAACCATCGGTTTTAAACTAAAATTGCCGGTTTCGGTTTCAAAAAATGAAGAATCGGAACCCTTGACCACGGTTTAGTGCCGATTTTAACCGGTTTGGTTTCGATTTGATTTTGATTTAAAACCGAACTGTGGTTATCCCTATTATTAGTGATCGATTAATCCGACTCGGAGTTTAGTCACAGTTAAGACTTCTCATCCCTCTTAGCAGGTGTGTTTAGTGGGGATCGAATCTAAGAGTTGTTCCCTCCACGAAAAAAAATAAAGTGTTTGATGCTTATAAATGAAAAAAATTTTCACCGGAAGCAATTATTCTTTATAGTGCTGATTCCGCGTGAGCATGATTAAAATTAACACAGTGTGCGGTTAAATTGTTTATCCATTAAATAAAATTTTTGAGATTGTGATCGAAGAAAGTGACATGATTATTGATGATATTTCTGAAAATCTGAGGGGACGAAAACAACTGTATTCAATTATTACGAGGGTGATTTGGATTAATGATTCTGGTGATTAATCAAGTCTATAAATTTATCTTCTTTCACATAAAATTTCTTATTTAAGGTCAAAGAATGATTAGCCTTTTCTGATCCATTATGAGCCTTTTATTGGCTAAAAACAGATAGCCTTTGGTTATAGTTCTGACGATAGTGAAGATTGATAGACTGGTAATTGTTGCCAACAAATAAGGATAATAACATTTTGATCCTTTTCACATATTATTTTTGAGCTCTTCCATAATTCCAATTTCAGTCCTTTATTATTAGTGTTCCATCAAGCAATATTCTTGGTTATGGTTTGAGGCTAATCTACTCAATATGAGATTAGTGTTTAATTCTGATTCTAACCTAGTCTGTTTCGATTCAATTCTAGTTTGAATCCAATTAAGATGATTTAATATAAATTTAAATAACTTTTTTCTCTTAAAAATTTATTATAATACGTTGCAAAATATACTAGAATTTTTAAATTTTCTAGCTAAAATACTTTTCACTTCATAATTCTTTTTTTTTTTTTTTTGTTTTTTTAATTAATTAATAGTACCAGGATAGATTTTAGCTAGGGCAAGGCAAAGAGCAAAGTTACAGCTCATCAGATTCAGAAAGTATATGCCAACTTGATCTGTCAAAGTTGAACATGGGCACCACCAGCAAAAGCTTATTTTAGCCTACATAACTCGACAGCCTAAATACAGCTGTTATACGCATTTATTATGGTCAAGTAGAGAGTTTATTAAAATATTTTATTAATATATATATATATATATATATATATATCCTGTGGCATCCCAATCATGTCTCTCAAGTAGCAATTTACAGTAACGATTTTGCGCATTAGAATTGTCATACTCTGAAAAGTGCTTATTTATAACAAAAATTATAACTTTATGTACATAATAAATTTCTCAAGAACCATAAAATGCTACTGATGTCAATTTTTTTTTTTTTTTTGAGTATTAGGAGAGAAAGGATTCGAATTTGAAACTATTATCAGATCGTATATACACTTACTATTAATTATGTCTTGGTGTGCTACGTTATGTCAATTTTAATGTATGAATATTTTTCAAACATGCTATCAATTTTTTTTTAAAAAAAAAGATAACTAAACACGAGGAGTTTAGAAAATGATAATTCTAGTACTTGATGAGTAGTTCAGCCAAATGTTTATCACATGAATAGGCTTCGAAGGTCATCCAAAAATGACAAGCTCATTGTCACATTATGAAGAAAGGTATTTTATCCATAATATAAAAACCATATGCTTATCGCCACATCACATGAGTATGCAATTATATAAACATGGATGTGACTAAGATATATATATATATATATATATATATATATATATATATCATTCAACAAAAAAAAAAAAAAAATCATTCAACATTAAGGTCCCACGTTTCATACTTGCAAATTGAATACATAAAAATAGATAAGAGTTTGGTCCATTTCTTTTCTTTTATTCTATGATTTTTGGATTTTATGTTTGAACTCTCTAGTTTTCCCCTTTTAAAGATAAATTATATTATTAAGATGTGTTTTTTTTTTAAGTGTTCGAATCTTATTTGTAGAGATCGTAATCGCCTAATTCGGTTCAGAATTTAATTACAATTAAGGCTTCTCACTTCTCATTGCAGATGTGTTTAGTGGAGATTGAACTGGAGAACTCTTTTCACATATCCAGCCTGCATTATCAACTAATCCACAACCGTAGATTTTAGATACGTTTTTATTACACTATGCATAAGCAAGCTAAATAAAGAAAGTGAAGTTAATTCTTAAATAATTTAATTAAGTTCAAACTAATGTCATTGCTTTGGCCTAATTAAATTATAATGTTATAACTTATGCCAATTATTTATTCTTATTACAATCCAAAAATATATATATATATATATATATATGCTGACACGGTCTAAGACTCTAAAGGTATTATTTTGGATGCCAACTTATATTTGCCAACTAAATTCATAAATAGGAAGAAAGACGAACATTGATGAAGATGCGGCCATTTGATTGATAGAAGAAATTGAGATGAAATTAATAATATTTCAGAATTAAAATTAAGTAAACTGTAAAATTAAATTATCGAAATTGAATAATACCTAATTATTTCAATTTGATTAAGTTATTTAGATTTAATGAATTATATTCACTTAGTTCAACTTGGTGAGATTAAAAAAAAAAAAAATACTAGCTCAATCATGTGTAGTCTATTTAGTCTTTTCTTTCTACAACAAAAGAGAAAGAGAAATCTCAGATTTGAATCCTTTCTATCATAAAAATTTTTTCCAATTTGGCGAGTCAAACTGAGGATTATACACATTGTATAGTATATATATATATAGCACCAGAAAAAAAAAATGTAAAATTGACATTTTTGGTAAATTTAGCCAATACTTTTAATTGTCAATCTCGTCAATTATGCCCTTCGTCTAGAATTCGTTAGCTTGTTACTTATTTGGACATTAATTACCTCATAGCAGGCTAGCTCACATTCACGTGACTGTTCTTTGGACGTTCATCCTTGCTTTTAGAATCTGTAATGAGACAATCTTCTTCTCATCCCACTACAAGTTTGAAAGAATCTAGTATGGTTTTACAATTGACAGACTCTTGATGGACCATCTACAAGCAACTTGCATTATCTGTAACATCCCTTCCCGGTCCACCCGTTAACCCGAATGAACCGAGCCGAGACGCTACAATCTGGTTGAACTTATGTCTTGTCATGCTGATATCATCCTGTATGCTAAATATGAATACAAAACACTCCCAATTAAACTTCAGACTTCCAACATCTCCAAATAATCATTATAACACAATAACACTTTATATATCTTTTCATAATTGTATAAATCCTCAATAGCATTTAATATCCAGCAATTAATTGCATTCATGATCTATATGACCTAAACATACCAACTATAGTAAAATATTTCATAGTCAATCATTTCATAAGTATGATTCTTATCTCCAAATGCTTACATCAAAATAATTACATGCTTCAATTATATTTCCAATCACATAAGCTCTAACAAATGTAATAATTATACATGCCATAAATCTTAATACATGCCATAATTCTTAATACATGCCATAATTCTTACTTATATAACTCTCAATCTACTACTCCCAAATTAGTCACTTCTGCTTTGATAGTACTCTTCAAGTCTTCAAGTAGCAACCACGATCTTCAACCTACGCGTGATAAAAATCGACGCGCTGAGTATAAAACTCAGTGGTGCTCATAATTCACATACTTATCAAAGTGCGATGACAACTAACTTAAAATACAAATTTGCATAAAAGCATTGAAAATCATAGATTCAGTAAATTTCAACATCAATGCATCTTTATAGCAAAGAATAAACTTCTAATTCACACCATAACTAATTTAGTTCTAATTATCTCATAACTCCTTTACATGAACCTTTCATCACACATTATGATACTATCATGATCTTACCTGCTGTTCATTGTGTTGTATGAATGAAATCAATAAACATGTAAGAATACATAACAGTATATGTTCATTGTCTTACTTGCTATTCATTATGCTGTATGACTTATGCACTTTTAGTCACATCATATAAGTTATGATTAATAACATCTCATGACTGTATGGCTCCTGAAAGATTCAATAAATAAACTTGTAAGCATATATAGCATTATACTTTCATGATCTTACCTGATGTTCTTTATGCTGTATGAACTCTGCAACTTTGATTAAACTCAGTGAATATCACAATGAATAAAGAAACATATAAGCACATACATATGTAAAAATAAACATTTACTCACATATGGAATGTAAGCACACATATCATGATACTTTCATTTTACCTTGATGATCTTTCTTGCTGTTTAGTATACTGTATGATTCATGCAATGTTATGTCAAGATATCTGTATGGCTCCATAAGGTTATAGTGAAACCGAAGTGATAAGAAAAACTGTATGAAACTGGATGAAACTGTATGCTTGGCTGCTATGGCCTATATAATCATATCCACTCAACGGCCTGTAGCCGGAGTACCAAACTGTATGGGGCGCAGATCTGCTATTCTATGTCGCGACATAGCCTTATCTACATGGTTTCTACCTAACCTCAATGGAGCATAATAATGGAATGACAATAGATAAAACAAAAGCATAGTAACTGTATCCTAATTTGCAACTTGTGTCATGTTAGTTTCACACCATTTGCATGCTTGCATTTTGTGTTTATACATGTGTTCATGTTGTCTTTTTGCTTTAAAATGGTTGAAGACATACAAGTTGAGAAAAGGAATACAAGTGCATAGAATTCATACCTTCATACACCATTTCACATCATTTCACAATTGCATAGAATACAATTACAAGTTGTGTTTACCTCATTTCACATCATTTGCATGCTTGCATGTTGTTTTGATGCATGTTCTAATGTTGTCTTTTTGTTTTAAAATGATTGGAGGCATACAAGTTGAGCAAAGGAATACAATTGCATTGAAAATGAAGTCCAAAAGAGCATCAGAACACAATTCGCGAGCGTGCCATGCAAAGTCGGGAGCGCGAGAAGTGCAAAATGAGAGTCAGAGAGTTTCCAGGCACAATTCGTGAGCGCGCAAATGAAATTCGCGAGCGCGCGTCGTGTTTTCCAGCCTGCGCAGTCTGTACTATTTTGGTCATATCTCTCAATTTACAACTCCAATTTGGGTGATTAAAAAACCCATGTAAAGCTAACACATAGATGAACAAATAACTCTTTTATGACACTTCCTAATTGCATCGTTAAATGGGGTAAAAATCAAGGTGAAGTTACTGGTAACTTTTCCAGCAAAACTTGTTTCAGCATGAACTCAATATCTACTTCATTTATTCATTTCATCTCATGCTTTTGCACCATTTTCAGTCATCTTACTCACCATGAAACAACATATTTTCTCATTATCAACACACCACACAAATTCTCAGGCAAGGAAATTAATTACACTAAAAGAGATAGCACACCTTCACTTAACAAGCTTGAGCTCTTCTTTTTAGCTTCCTTTTTCTTCTACCTTTGAGTTCACCTCTCCTATACATGAGAATTCTTATGAATACTCTAAAAATATCACCAAATGATTCAAGTATGAAATTCAAGAAGGTTTACTTACTTGGATAGAATAAAAGTTGAATTACTGTTTGAATCCCATTAAAATCTTCACTACCATTAAAAGTGATGGAGAAAGGAAAGTGGAAGAGGAAAGTAGAGGAAGAAGATGAAGATAAGGATGAAGAAATGAAAATGAAATGGAACTCACGGGTAGTCTCTAGAATATCATTGATTTTTATGTGAAAATTACCAAACGGTACCTCAAGTGTCAAAATGGTACAACTCAATACCTCAACTTTATACTTTAGTGCAAGCAAGTCCTAATCCTTATACTTTGATCTTTTTGTTTCCTTCAAGTAAGTCCACTTCTTTTCCTTATTTCAGTTACATCCCATTCTACCCCACTCTGGACTCTAATGGCTCGAACCAGGTTTTGAATCAGCCCGACTCGACTCTAAGCAACGACTCGATTCAATAGAAAAATGGGACGTTACATTATCAGCAACCAAATTCCACCAAGTGAGCTTCTTCGCTCCCGGAGTTACATCACTCAATTGCATTCAATTGAATTATTGACAGAGGCTAGAATTGATAATAAAAAATAAGTACAAGGTACTGGTTAACAAAACTGAAAGTATTAGCCTAATTTGAAAAAAACTCAAAAGTTAAAACTTTTTTTTATGATTAAGTATATAATATCATAATGATCCTAATTATACACGTTGAGATAACTATTTTTTTAAAAAAAAAATTATAGTATCATATGAAATTTAAATAATATTTTATTGAATATTTTTTTTCATTTCATTAAATTTGATTTTTTTTTTTGACTTTTTACTTATTTTACTTAGAAGACATTGTTAAAAAATTAAAGTAGCATTGATTATTTATTCCAACTTTACTTTTATCTAGATATAGTTACTAAATTTTGTCTCAATTAATTAATTATTAATAAAAAATAATTTAATTTAAGATTAAATTAGAGATTGTATGATAAAATAATCTAGAAGCAATAGTTTGACAACTACATACAACTCATTTCTACAAACATCCTTACGAAACCAATTTTGAAGTTTTTTCTTTTAGTTAATAATTTCTAAAGTTGCTTTACAGACAAGTGGCTTAGGCGCTAAGCGTTTGAAGTAGTATTTAGTGTTTTGATCGGGTTAAAACACTATTTTTTATTGTGTTTGACAATATCACATTTATCCTAACGTAAACGTAATCTTCATTAACGTTTAGCGTTTTATAAATTTTTTATAACGCTTATATCCATCATTTGTTTTTGCTTTTTTTATCTTTTTATATTAAAGAGCTAATGAAACACTTATTTTTACGAACACTTCTATTTTAAACTGCTATATAAACAACTAACTATTAATAACTAATATCTAACCACTAACAGCTAGTTAAACAATTGACAGCTACTACAGCAATTAACATTTATTAGAATCGCTAAAATTGCCAAACAAGCTCTTAGTTATGACTTGAAATCGTAAGCTCACGTGGAAAATTATTTGCTTTTGGAGTGATGCAACTTAACATCAAATTGCGATAATTAAAGAAGAGAAAAAGCCTGAAAATTTTATCCTAAACGAAGAAATTAGCCATTTTTGTCTCTATATCACAATAAGCAAAATGTACTACGTTTTCAAAAATTAAATTTTTGGTGCATTATTCCCTCAAAAAACTAAAATTTTATCCTGATATCATTTCGTGGATGCTTCATGATTTTTTAATATTTGTTTATTTTCGTCCAAATATAATATATATAAACAACTAACCACTAATAGCTAATATCTAACCGCTAACAGCTAGTTAAACAACTGATAGTTACTACAACAATTAACATCTATTAGAACCGCTAAAATTGCCAAACAGGCCCTTAGTTATGACTTGAAATCGTAAGCTCCCATCAAATTGCGATAATTAAAAAAAAGAAAAAGCCCGAAAATTTTATCCTAAACGAAGAAATTAGCCTTTTTTGTCTCTATATCTACGTTTTCAAAAGTTAAATTTTTTTGTGCATTATTCCCTCAAAAAACTAAAATTTTATCCTGATATCATTTCGTGGATGCTTCATGATTTTTTTAATATTTATTTATTTTCTTCCAAGTATAATATATAAAAATTAATCAGAAATATAATCCTATCACTATTCCCTAATTAAAAAAAAAATCATAATTTTATTAGCAAACTACAAGAACCAAAATTATTAAGGGGTCTTTCTCTTTCTCCAAAAACTAAAAGCTCTTATCTTTTTTTCTATGGACGGCTACCAGTAAGTTCTCACCAATAATCACCCATTTTTTCATTTTTCTATTTTTATTTTTTTTTCAATTAATCCCCAGATTTATATCTTTTAATATAAATTTAAGTTATTATTATCTAAATATTAGGATTTATTATTACCCATATATTATTATGGTTTTTCGTAACTTATACAGAAAGAAATGCATATCAGACTTGTAGAAAAATTATAGAGTCGAACAGTGACCATGAATAGTCATAAACTAGAGCAAATATTATATTTTATCAACTCGATTAGATAATTCAAATCAAGATTGTATTTTTTTATTCTTTATATAAATAGTTAATTAATAGATTTCTTAAACAAAAATATAAAAACATATTAATCTATCACCCATATCTGCGTACAGTTTCTTGAAATATCTAATTTGATTTTTTTAAAAAAAAATATAAATGAGTTTTTATTTTATCAATATTTTTGGTTGATTTTTTTGCTTATGTAAGAGGTGGGAAGTCTCGACCATAATAGTTTTTATTGATGAGTCAATGGATGGCCACTATTTTATATCATGCAGTCTACTGGACCTCTCTGTGAATTGAAAAAAAAAATATTTTCTATAAAATAGAAAATGTCTTTATCAAAATTCTGTATGAGCAAATGAACACAAGGCAAACATCATCCCACAGTCCAAGGCTTGAGGATGGACTGAACTGACTGAAAAATAGTTGCATGATGAGAAGAAATGTCCAGCCAAATAATAATAACACCACACGAAGGCTTAAAACATTTTCGAATATCTAAATTATGACCAAATTAATATTTAGATGTCTTAATATTTGAGTAATTATTTTGAAAGATCTAAATAATGCTACCGTTACACCGTGAAATCCTTCCATTTAATTTTTTTTTTTTTTCGTTTATATGGGCTAAAAAGCGAATGATTACTCCAACGTTGAGGGATCTAAGTATTAATTTAGTCATAATTTAGGAACTCAAAAATATACATTGAGGGACCTAAGTGTTAATCTGGTTATAATTTAGAGAGCTAAGAATATTTAACCCTCACTTAATATCCATTTTTTCAGCCCATGTAAACTTAAAAAAAGTTAAGAATTTGGATGAAAGGACCTCACATGTAACGGCAACATTATTTAGACTCAAACTTTGAGGGACCTAAATATTAATTTAATCAAATTTAGGGATCCAAAAATATTTTACTCCCAACGAAACACTTTGAAAGATTAGCAAGTCATTAGAGCTAACAGTAATAATAATAATATTAAAGTCATTAGAGCTAATAATAATAATAATATTAATATTAATATTAATAATATTAAAATAACAAAAGGAAAACCAGCAAATGCTAGTGAGTTTAGAAAAGTATGGATAGACATAATCATCGCATCACTTTATATTCCTCAATGGAATCTTGTTCTGATCCCAACATCATGGCTGAAGAATCTTCTATTTGATTCTTTTCCTAAACCACGTCCACATCAACCTTCACAATGCACTCCACGTGGAAATCATAAGAAAATTTATAGGAAATCATCTGGCCGAGGACTCAATTGACTAAAATAAGAGTTGGGGGTATGCCCTCCATCATTTTTGTATGATATTTTTTACTTCTGATAATAATACAACCTAAGCATCTTTCCATTCAAAAAACAATTGACTAAAATAAGAGTTTAATTGGCCCAGATAAAACTAGAAGGACTCAATTGACTAAAGCGTCAAAGTTGAAGGGCAAAATGGAATTTCTCTCTCTAGAAACTTCTCATATAGACATCAAGCAGGCAGTCGTACACAGACTAATGTAAAGCAGAATACTTAGTAGAAAGAACACAATGTCAGTAAGCTTAAGCTAGAAGATTAATGCACTGTAGAAAAAGATTTAAGACATTAAAGGCCGATTAAGAAGACATGGAAACAAAATTTAGATGCTGATAAATCACTTGAGAGTAACAAAAACTTTTTTTCCTCATTCATTGAAAGCCAAATGATTCAGAATAACATTATGAGTTACACAATAAAATAACCCTTTTATAAACACTAGTTTCAAGAAAATTCAAACTTGAGATTTCCCATTTTTATATTTTTATAAAAAGTGAGAAGAACAATCAAAAAACATTTAATTGCTAAAATTTTAAACTAAATAATTCACTAGATCTTTCAATTCTCGTAATGGTTTCTTCCTAGTGATTGATTTTTCCTCCATGAAAAAGTCTCATCGGTAAAACATCATCTAACAAATAATTCCTCATTGTCTGATATGCATAATTAGCAGACCTTTTCATTCCAAATTCAATCATTAACTAGCTGATTATAAATTTATAATATATCCCATCAATTAATTATAAATTTATAATATATCCCATCAATTTGCAGAAAGGATAAATACCAGTTAACTTTCAAGTAATGTCATGCACAGAAATACAAACAGAAATTATTGAAGTTGGCATCATAGAGACTAATTCAAAGCAGAAATCATTTTTCAATAAACTATTCAAGCTATGTCTTCGTCTCTGCAGATTCTTGCCAAATAAAGGACAGAATCATAATAAATTGTCTTTGAATAATAGGCGATGCCCATAACGCTATCAAGGAGCAATGAGAATCAAAACTTGCACATAGAATGTGATTTACATAGAAGCTCTCTACTGTACAGTTTCTACACCCTTTAAGTTACATTCCATCAAGGTATAAAAGGACAATGGTATATCTGAGCAAACCAATCCTATACTTACAGTGTGCATTAAAAACTTGCAATTGATGTTTTAGGCTGCATACTTGCCGAAGATTATTTAGAAAGCTCTGTAATTGCCGCCTGCCAACTCCTTGCAAGTTCTTGAGAAATTTGAAGAATAAAATTAAAAAATTGTGAATTCTTTGCGCGGAGAAGCAGATTGCATGAAATGATTCCAGTTCTAAGAGCAGAGTAGAAATGGAATGTGCATCAACTGTCATGTGAAGTAGGATAGTTCATTCCATCTTTTAGATGGCTCACTGCAGTGGGGCAAAACCACTTCAACATGTTTGGACCTAATATCTGATCAAAAGCAGATGAATTAGCCTCTGAATGGACAAAACTATACGACAAATGAAAAACCACAATAATAGAGTCGACATGCATACTGAAACATGGAAATGAAAAGAGACATGCATTTGTGACAGATAAGCACATGTGTGAACACATAAAAACACATTCAAAAATAGAGAGAGAGACGAACCAAGGTGATATTTTTGTAAACACTAATGTCAAATGGATGCCGATAACTCTGCCCAGATTTCCTAGCCAACCATGCTGCACGAATTCCTTCATGATACTGTTAAACCATTACAATTTTTTATCAATGTTACACAAACATCCCCTTATTGGCAAAAGTTCAAAAGTTTACTTTGAATGTGAACTCTAACAACAGTTTCATGCACTAAAGTAGTTGACTGATAAAGATTGTATCGATCACTTAAGCTAATTTTGTGTTAAACCAGAGTTAAGATTGAATTATTCAATCCACAGCTGTTATTGAGTCTTAAAATAAATGTTAAATCTAGATTGACATGGCAAATGAGTTCATTGCTAGTGATGGCCTTAAAGTTTTTACCAAAGCACCAATTTCTGATAAGTCAGACCCACTATATGTGGGTTTGTTAATGAATCTATTACCTAATTTATATCAATTAGGACATAATTTTTTGAAGGAACAGAACCCACATGCCAATCTCATATAGTTCAGCCTTATCCAAAAGGCAGTCGTGAGGCCAAAAGGTATCACTAGTCACAATAATCATTATTTAAGCATTTGATTTGTGATTTACTGTCCCTGGTAAGTTCATTCAAAATCCGGATTGATGCCATCCATATGGTACATCCAATTTTTGAAATCTGAAGACCTACCTCTATAGTTGTCATATTATTAGTCATAAGATAAATATGCCAACCCAAGAGAGCTCCAAGTGTCGCAGCCAATGCCATCATCATCACTCCAGAAAGAACCTAAAACAATGCAATCAGAACTTTTTAATAATGCCAACAACAAATAAAATAGAACACTTGCATTCATAGAAAAAGGGCAGAAACTCGGAGAGAGGATAAGTTATGAAACTAATACAGCCTAGAAAAGTTAATTGAGCTATGCAAGATCATGTCACCTGAAGTCTAATAAGCTAGGTCAACAACTCAGCAACTAGGACCTTGGAAGTCAATTTATGGAAATGTGAACAAACAAGGCCATTGAGAATGGATTGAGGTTATAACCTTTTTTTTATCAGTCACCTTTTCTACTAAGCTTTGAACTGTATCTAGCTGTTGAAGATACCTCACCATCATCATCATCATCGCTCATATTTTTAACCAAGTTCCAAATAGCTTAAGAGAAAAAAGAAAAAAAAAAAAAATGTAATGTTACACGAATTTTGTTTTAGAATTTAGTCAATGGAATTACTTTTCAATGAGAACCAAGGAACTGAAGTAATAGAGTGTGCTAAGTGTGACAAAGCAATATGAATGATTCATTCTAGATTCTGCCTTTTATATATCGAAGATAAAGGGGTGTGTAAGTGCATGCTGAGTGCTTAGGTTCTTCTTTTCTGACAGCTAAAAATTAAAAGGTAGTACTCATTAGCACCTAATCTATTAGTGAATTCTTCACTACGACATCCGGTGTTAATAAAATCTAATTAGTAAGAATTCTGAATTGAACTTTATATCTTATGCTATATCCAATATTACAGTAGATCATAGGAAGGTAAAAAACAGAATGAAGGGAAGGATGGAGACCCATCAGTTCTTCTGGCTGTTCGAATGACAAAGAAGGAATGTAGAAGACCAGTGCTATTTCATTGAGTAGCCTACCCCCCCCCCCCCCCTCTTCTTTCTTTCACTCCCTCCGTTCCAGAATGACAGAATTCCTGGATCCATGGCTTGGAAGAAAATGATCTTTGGCATTCTCTCTCTCTCTCTCTCTCTCTCTCTCTCTCTCTCTCTCTCTTTCATTTCTGTATTCCTCCCAACAAAACATTACAGGTTTTTAGGCTTTTTTTTAAGTCCCTCTTCTAGTTAGGGGTGTAATCAAATTGAATTGAGTTGATACAATGCTGAGCTCAAACTTGGCTCAATTAGAAAATCAAAGGCTCAAACTCAGCTCGAGCGCAGTCATTCTTTGATTTTCATACTCAAGCTTGGTTTGAATGGATGCTTGAAATAGTCAAACTCAACTCTTCTTGATTGGATGACCATTAGAAATTGAATTAAATTAATTTATTAATTACAAATAAACTCAAATGAACTAGAATTAGTAAATTATTTTTTTTTTAAATTATATAAATAAAAAATATATTCAAAATTTAAAAACGCGACTAAGCTCAGGAACTGCTTGAGTTGATGATTATAATACTCAAACTTGGATTGACATGTTACTTGAGCTAGTTGAATTCCAGTTAAGTCGAGTCAAATTCAAATATTTTGTGAATGAAGCCTAAATAGCTCACAAGCAGCTTGACCATTTACACCCTTACTTTTGGTGCATCTCTTACATATCCTGCATATTGGAGGGTTGCTATGCCCACCCTTGTTTTTTTGATAATTACTAGTCAAGAACAAAAATTCTGAGATGACACTAGAATTTGATGAAACCCCTTCACTAGAATTAAATGGTAACAAGAGTGCCATATGAAATTAATAACAACTTACATAAAATATCTTGAGGGGCATACTTCGACCAAAATCCCAATTCTTTTGAAGCACGCAGCTGATGATCGTGACCTAAACATGCCAAGATCTTTATCATAATCTGAGGCATGTTAATTTATATCAGAGAAAATGGGGAGCAAGGGGGGCCTACCATAGAATGGATGCTTGCTGCAGTTGCATAGAGAACTAATATGAAGAAGGCCTTATAGTTCCAATAGCCAACACAATTATTTATCCACAGACAATGATGGTCCTACATCCAGAGGAAAAAAATGATAATCAATGAGTTCATTCAAGAGTCATGATAATCAAAACATTACACAAAAGGAATGTAACCTAACCTACCATCCTCAAAACACACCTTCTGCAGATCCGGCAATGGTGAGCCCTGGGAGGCTTGTAAGTGCAACACTTGTCACATTGCCTCAATAGTGAACTCTATCATAAACCAAGAATCAATTAGTCTTATTCATATTAAAAAATAAAGGCTTATCACGGCATTTAGAAAAACAGGTTTTCTTCTGTACAAAACACTATTGCTGCTCTAAAATTATCAGTAATTTGGATTCTTGAGTCTATGTGTGCAAGGTAAAAATTATCAGCCTTTTCAGTTGATGCACACACTACAAGATCATTCATAGCTGATACATGGTAAGAAATTTTTTATCTTGATATCGAAATTTTGACCGTCAGTATGTACCGGCTATGGGCTTAAATGAGGACCGTACTTCTCCTTTTATATAATTGAGCTGCTTGAAAAGCTCTTTCACCAAGACTAGATTAGCAAGACCATATTTAGAAATTCAATTTAGAATTCTAAATTACCATTAAATAACCTGGTTTAGGCTGTTTTAACTGTTTAAAAAGTTGATTATCTTTGAAACTCCATATTGTTCAACCATCAAGATGTCGCAGCTCCAACAAGCTAAAAGACCCTCAATTATACAATTTCAGATTAGTTTAGTCTTCTCATTATTTTATCTAATGTAATTCTTGTCCCCTTTACGACAGTGATACTGTTCACAATAATTTCAACTTGATGAACAAACATTCAAGTTATTATTATCTAATTTCACTATAGTTCTTGAACTTGTTACCGATTTAAATAAAGTTCCTAAAAAGTCAGTTTATATCATTGCGCAACTTCAATTTAGTTTAAATAAACTCACCATTGTTAAATTTTGGTTGAATTTTGTACATTACAACCAAGTAGGAAATTTTCTGCTATAGTTTTGATCTAAGAGTAGACTATAGGACTCTCTTACTTGGTCAACACATAAAAGATTTGGCTAAACCTCAATTTCTACCATTAAGAGTGATGTTACTGATAGAAATTATAGTTCAATAACTGAAATTTAATTGGTGAAATTAGTTCTGTTACTAAACTCATACTTCTTGCGTTAAGCCATAGGCAATGACATAAGACATAAATATATAATTCCAAATGCATTGTCAGCCTTTTATACTACCGAAATTAGAAATTAAAACGGTAAAACAACCAAAGCACTTATTCTCCCCAAGTATTGCATTTTCTTGGAAAACAGACAGAAGCTTTAACCAACAGAAAGCATCCAAATCAATCTGCGATCACCAATTAACTAAAAAATTCACGATGAATCAATTGAGTTAACATTTAAATCTAGTAAAACCCAGCCAAATAGCAACAGAAAATGCATAAGAAAAGGGAATTAAAAGTCTCAAAACACAACCTTTCCCAATTTTCTCATCAACCAATCATAAAAAATGATATATAGAATTTATAAGCACATAAAAGCTTACATTATTTTTGGATTCTTGATCTGAAATGCCATTCCCTTCAACGTCAGGGACAAAAGAGGAAGGAACGTGACCAGGGTCAGTGACAACACAAACACAGAAAGAGAAAACGCATAAAGAAGCCATCAAAGTAAAGATCAAAGCATTCAAAATTCCAACTGAACTCTGCAACCCAACCCAATCCTCGATGAAAATAAAAATAGTAACGAAATAAATAGAACCCATTAACAGAAATACACTAAAGACTGGGATCGACAAGAATCTCTGCCATTTCATTGTTGAATTATGGGATTGCTTTGGTCGAGGAACAGAGGAGAGAAAGTAAACTAGGTGGCAAGTGCGGTTCTTTTTGCTGCCGAAGAAGTTCTTAGGTAATAAAGAATTTAGGATTGGGCTCAGTATCTTATGCGCTCGTTGAATTGGGTCCAAGATCCAACAACAGTTTATTGGTAGGCTTGAACTTGGGCCTCGGATATTCGGACTACAATGGGCCCATTTTAATTGTATGCAAGACAGGAGCATTGATTGGGTAATTGTATGCACTCCAGCATTTTTACATATTACCTCCTTCTCTAATATTTCTTACGTTTAAAAAAATAGTTTGTTTCAAAATACTTATCACATTTATAATTTAAGGAGTAATAAATATTTTTTTTCATATTTACCCTTTGTATATTACCAATAATTATTATTTCAATTTAACAGTTTTCTTAAAGAATTGGTATTAGATTAAAGGTAATACAGTCAATTTACTTAATAATTTACTGTAACTTAGACAAATTTAATTATTTTTTTCAAAGAATGTGAAATTTCAATGTGACAGATATTATAAAACAGAGGTAGCAATAATTTTATGGCACTTCAAATTTTGTGCGACCTATCATATTTCTAAAACAAGAATTTTTATTAACGTTACATACTTCTCTATACTATTAATAACAATTTTCAAAATTTTTAATTTATATATATAAAATATTAATTTGATGTATGGTTAGTATAATTTTTAGAGCAATGATATTTATATTTTTTTTAATTACATATAAAGTGTTTAATCAATCAAAATTTACAAATTAAAGGATTTAATATATGGAATTTTATAAGTTGAAGTGTTGAATAGAATTTTTATGAGAAGTATAAATGTGATTTTATGTTTTGGCCTATTTTATCTCATGGGATTTCACTTAATTTATAATTTATAAATAAATCCTTGTCATGTTTAAAGATATATTCTTTAAATTAAAAAAAATAATTATCTAAATTAAATTGATTTAAACATAAATTATAAAGTATTCATATTCACATAAAAAAATTTAAAAATGCACACAAATAATCGCGCGCAAACACATGCTGATACACCAGCAAACACACATATATTATTTTTCATTTATGCTTATATTTTATAAATTGATTTTTTATGATAAATCTTAAATTAAATTCTAAAACTGAAATTCTGACAATTGATTTATAACAAATTTTTCTTTAAAATTGTGTTTTTTAAAATAAAATTTATATAAATTTTCATTGCATTAGCAGATGCATTACTTGGTGAAATGTAAATACAATAAATATACATGCATTATACATTACAGAAAGTTCATGATTTAGCAAAAAAAAAAAAAAAAAAAAAAATCCGTTGTTGATAAAATTGTTTTTACGGAATAAAATCGAACTTACTTTTGTTGATAAAGTTCTGACAGGATAAAATATATAATGAATTGTTATAAATAAAGCTATTATCACCTATTGTAATTCAATTTGTTCAGATTTCTACATATTTAGATAATCGGAAAGTGAGATTTTAATCTCACAGAAACCCTAATATACCATAATTGCTTTTTATTCCAAAAAAATTCTATATATTTTACAACCCTATTACGGTATGCAGTCTTAATTTTATGAACATAAATTGTACGTACTGTGAATAGGTGAAAGGACAATTAATTATAGGTCTGAGTATTATGTGACAAATTGACTTATCTCTTATGTTTGATACAACAATTCCACAAATGTGTGGCCTACGCAACTAAAGTGTATTGTATATTTTATAAGTGTCAGATTGCAGACTTTGTTTGGGAGAAGTGTGCAAATCTTCAACTCCTTGTTGGCATTTTATAAATTATCTTCCACCACTACACAAATTTTACATATAAAGCACAAAAAAAAAAAAAAAAATTACAAAAGCTAATCAAATACTATTCCCATAACTTAGGGCTACACAAAAATAATTTAAGAAATATTGCAAAAAGTATGTAGAAAATACTTAGTTCTGCAAAAAATTTGGAGGTTAAAAGTATAGGTAGGATGAAAATTTAATTGCATGATGCTAGTGTAAATGTAAACACACTTGGTGATCTATGAGATAGGTTCCAACTTTAGAAACGACTTTAATTTTCTAGACTAATTTGGATTTCTTGGGTATGAATGTTCTGTTTGAAATGGATTCATGAGACAAGTCAAGGTATTCTCATGAGCATTAAAGTTGAGAAGCTTGGAGCCACAAATCTCTATACAATATCACTTGATGTGGTAGCCTACTGATAAAGACATTGATCATCCGCTTGCTTGATTTAGATTTAATTCTCCATGCCAGCATCCCATTACACATGATGTCTAAATATTGACTCTGCAAAAAGGGGCTCTTATTAAGGGCTCCCATTAATGCTCATTAACACCTGACTAGTGGCTTGAGTCGGCGAGCGCAGTAACTGACACACCTAGGTTGTTAGCAAATTGGTTGAAGTTAATCTACAATCAAAAGTGTAAACTTTTTGACGAATTGTGAAGAAATGTTCTTTTTTCTATTCGGAGATGAAGATTGTGCAAAATACCAACAGGAGTTGATTGAAATGAAAATAATTCAAATCTTTTAAGTAAGAAGTCGAGTGTTTCATTCTTGTGGATGAAAAAATCTTTACTGAGAGCGCTTTTCCTTTCTAATTTTTCTTTGACATCTACTTTAAATATTTTTTTATAATAACATTATTTAACTTGTTTTTCCTTTTTTAGGGTTAATAAGGTTCAACATTTCGGTACCAATAGATCAATCTAAGAAAAAGCTAGCTCTCCGATTTTAAAAAACACCGACAAAAATGACAACCATCAAAATTTTTGCCTGCATCACTAGGGTTTACAAGTCCCTTTAAACGTAAAAATACAAATTCACATATAACTTGTGGGACTAAGAGTTCTTCTAACTCTTGGTTGGCATTTTGAAAGTTGTCGCCCACCACCAACCAATACATAAAATGAAAGCCAGAAAAATAAAAAAAAAAAAAAGTACAAAAATTAATGAAAAACTATATATATAGTTCCATATATTAGGGCTACACATATATATATAAACTTAGCAATTATAACAAAAGCTGGCTGCTCTCTATTCTCTATCATTCTTGTGGACTCAAATTACACGTACAAAGTTGATTGGCATCAACATTCAATTTCGGTATCATTTGTATTCCCATTATATAATCTTAGATGGGGCCTCCATATATACATGTCCACCTCTCATCATACTTTTCTTGGAGGGACCCTTTCATTTCTCCAATTGTGGCCCCCACACCCTATAAATTTCATTTATATTTCTATAAATTTCATATGGAACGAAATATACATTATATATGCCAATCAGATGTCTCTAATTAATCTTCTCAATAATATAAAGAGTTAAAGGTTTTAAGTTCGAGTCTTCTCGATTAATTTGGTGAGTCAAATGTATTTTTGGTATAATTAATTATTTTACATTGCATATGATCCAACAAATGGAATTCTGGGATTTGCGCGACCAATCGCGCAATTATGAATTATTCGTGTTTAGAAATTGAAACTTAAGCTAATTGAGAAATGTTTTTTTTTTTTTTTACTGTAATTATCTGAAAATTTGATTAATTAGAGTTTATGAGTTATATATAGTTGAGCTATTAAACTATAATGAAAAATTCACAGCTTTGGATTAAGTATTTTAGTGATAATATTATATAACTGGCCACTAATATTATGAAATGCTACTCAATTAAACTTACTAAATATTAATAATTTGTAATTTGCAACTCAAACACTAATCACCAACTGCAACTCCTTCGTCAAGTAGACATTTAGATTATTTTGAATTATATAATTTAAATTCTAATATTCTAAAATGAATTACTCAAATCTCAACCAATGAAATTATGGGGAACCATAGGCTTTGACATTTCTTAATTTTAGTTATAAATGGTATGAAATTAAGATTAAAGAGGAAAAGAAAAAAAAAAAAAAGAAAAGAAAAGTCATACATACCTTAAATACTGAGATGGATATACCACAATCATGAAAATTACAGATGTGATATTATCAATAAAGCAAAAAAGGAAGACTTACAAATATATTACCGTAAGTGATCATCTGTCTTTATATATATACACTATAGGTATAATTAATTCATTGAGTTAAATTTAATTCTGCTAACGTCGCGTCAGGTTCATAAGAAGAAAGTGTTTCCAGTAGAAATTTTTTTTATTTATAAAAATTAAACACTCGACTTTTTATTTAAGGAATAATACCATTTCTTTTTCAGTTTCATTGCATCATACTATTTTGTTTCGTTGGACGTAACTTATAGATTTTATGGCATAATTAAAAACTTGAGATATACTTTTATTATTACGTATATAATAATTATTATGGACAATTTCTGGCAAAACGAGCATCTTTATACGCACCCGACGGGTAACAGATAGTACTATGGTTGCATTGCATGGATGGCTGCTCTTAGCCAGCCTGCAACCAATGGTCCCATACTCCCATGTATGGGGAAATGGAACTTGATTAGTTAGGGTTTAAAACTTTGAAGACAACACATAAATTTACCATGAGCTTTATTTTTAATTTTACGGTGCTCTCGATTTTTACTTTGATCCATTAAATACATTAATTTATAAAATTACATCAATTAAACACTTTATTTTGTAAAATTATTCGTAAAAATTAATATTTCAAAAGTTATGCTAACTACACATCAAATCAATACGTTATATATAAAAGCCAAAAATCATAAAAATTATTGCTATTAATGTAGAAATGTGCGCAATGTTATTAAAATTTATAAGTTCAAACATACGATAGATCATTCGCAAAGTTCAGAGTGCTACAATATTAAAGTTGCAATTTGGGATAAATTTATATATTTGGCCGTTATAAAAATGAAATTGTGAGGAAGTTTAATTGTTAAATGTCACATCATATTGGTTGTGAATAAAAATATAAAAGGTATTTTAATCAGGTTCGAGACGGACTATAAAAACCTGCACAAAATTTGAAAAAATAGATTAAACCGAACCACTTCGATTCTGACCTCTATTTTGATTGGGATGAGTTTTAATATTTAAAGTTTGGTTTGGATTTATTTACTTTTGTTATCTTTTTAAATCTGAACGGTCATTTACATATTCTCTAAATTCTAACTAAGGTTAAATTGTTTAAGGTCTTATAAGACTAATTTTACTTTATATAAATTGATGTTCTGATGTTTAAAAAGAATGGTTAATTCTACTATATGTAGCTCGCAATATCATTTCCTTATTTAGTGATTAGTGAGGAACATAGAAAATAGACCAACCTTCATATATCTATATAATTTATAGTATGCATTTTGGTGCTCTTAAAATTGTAAATGAAAATAAAATAAGTTTTCAAGTTATATATATATATATATATATATATATATATATATATATATATATATATATATATATATATATATATATATATATATATAATCATAAAATATGTAGATAAAAATGAATTTAAAAATTTAAAAATAAAAAATGTTATATTTTAGCTAAATAAAATAATGTGTAAAGTACTAAGTTTACCTTATCATTAACTAAAGTTATTCTGTTACCGTTCTGATAAAAAAAATTACACAATCATTGTCAAAATATTAATACTCCATTTCTGTATTTAATTGAAGTATACTTATAATGAAGTAGTTTTAAAGACTTCTCATTATTTTTTATTTATCTTGCTTGAAGAATTTGATTAAATAAAAGCGAAAACAAAGCAAATTTCAAATTTATAACTTTACATACGTCAAACGGAAATTATTGCCTTGATTCCCACAAATATCAAATTGTTTATTTTAGCTCAAATGCACAATAATGCATTCTAACTCCTAGTCTTGTAATGCAAAATCTTGTAAATAAGAGTTTTTTTTTTCCCCTTTCCTAATTTCATTTATCATGTACTACTAGATAAACAAAATTCAATATAGCATCAAATGAAATCTCATAGCTATTAATTAAGGAAAAGTATACATTAAATTTGTCATATATAATCTTTGGGTCATAAACTAAATATAGTCTTAGATAGTAAGTATGAATAGCTTGCAATTAATTTGAATTAATAAAAATTTTACAGATTTTAATGGCCATTAATTAATTAGATTCTTAGACTATGTTGAACAACAGCTTTTTAAGTAGCTTTTAGTGTTTTGACTATTTTTATATTGTTCGGTAACACAACATTTGAACTAACTTTAAAGGTTAAGGTAGCGTTTTATAAAAAGTAATGCGAAAGTCTATATTTTTTAAAACAATTACAAGTTAATTAAATTGACATAATTGAACTCAGTAGAAAGAAACTAGATATATTCACACAAGTAAATAAATTACATCAAATAACTTAGGAGTCAAGTAAATCGAACATATCAAATTAAAATTTGTATGTAACATAATGAAATTTAAACAAATAAATCCATTAAATTGAATAATGCAAGAGCTGCTATTGTCTCCTTGTATGAGATATCAAATCATTACTTGATGACAATAATACTAATTAGTTATACGGAAGTAGTTGAAGCCAGGAGGATAAATTCTCTGCCATTGCTATCTCTACATTGCAGATGTTCACCTCAACTTAAAATTATGGTCATACAGGCAGTTGTAACATTCAAATATATTTAATATTCAAATTAAATAAATTAGTTAGTGCACTATATTGGTTTACTATGATTTGGTTAATCTTCACATCTTGTAGAAGACGTGAGGAGTGAGAGGTCTCGAGTTTAAGTTTTTAAATGGGTCTACTATATATATATATCCTTCTAAATTTTTATCTATAGACAACATCTTTTATGTAAAAAAAAGTAAAAAGAGTAAAAAAGTGACCATCGTATATGAAATATCTCATATTTGTAAGCTCTACAAAAAAGGGTTGATGTATATGGCCTTCGTATGAAACAATGAATATCAAAGAGAATCCAAAAATCCCAGGAAATATATACACACACACACACGCAAAGAGAAAAGTATCTATATCTATAAACAGAAAAAGTTCAAGAACTAATTGTTTGTGACTTTTGCTTGTCAAAATCATTATCCAAAACTATTAGATTGATGCTCTAAATCTAATAACTAAAATCACTCCAAAATATATAACTCAATGTCTAAATTTGATGCAATTCACCAATTAGCATTAACTCAATAACTATGAAGAGATTGGAAGAAGTCCTACCAAAACTTAATTAATTGATAACAAAAAGGGCAACTAAGTATTTACTATATATGATTCAAAGAAAGTTTAATTAACTATAAAATGCTAGCTAAATTAGTGTAAGCAGAAAGATGATAAGTGGGTTTAAGTTGTTTGATGAGAAATTAATGATTGAGATAAGAAGAAGCAGCAAGGGCATCAATCAAAAAGTGATGCATGAACTTTCACATACCAATCCAAAAATGCATTATTTTTCATATGCAAACAAGCAAATTTCTTAGCTAAACTGATTTCCAAAGATCCTGTAGTACACATAGAAGTTGTTTTTTTATCCTCAATCCATGTACTTGTGGACCATATAAGAAGGGAATGAATGAATTGTTGATCACTTGTCAAATGACATAACAGCTTTTGTCAGTAATTGCCTTTGCCCCCACATGACATGGCCTTCAGATTCTTCTTCAATTCCATGACTGGTAAAGAGAAAAAGAAGATTCAAACTTCATTTGGAACATACCAACTCTTCTTTAATTTCCACAGTGCTATCTCTGAAACTGCAAACACTACCCCGGCAAACCAGATTTCCCCTATTTATTGCATTCTAACAAGTCATTTCTCTTCTTTTAATTTTTTCATTAACTAGATTTCAATTAGGGTTTAGTTAATTACTAAGCTCTTCTTAGACCTGAATTCATGGTTCCAGAATCTTACATACACTTAATACCCAATGGCGAAACCAAAGAGCTATAGCTTTCTAAAGCTCAGTCTTAGCAATTCCATTATCCCAATTTCGTTGTTAAGTGCGTAACTCCTCTGACTTAAATTTCTAGCTTCCCCTGCTACTATTATACAATTAAAGTTCATTAATAAAAGATGATCCTCTTTAATTTAGTATCTTATCAGCTAAATTAATAGACCTTTTCTTTATTTGTTTGTATATATATATATATATATTTTTGGAATAAGAAGTTCAAAAGTTGAAATAATGTTACTGATATATATAATCATAATGATGTTTAGTTTATTTATCCTGAGCTACAGCTAATTAAGGATTTGTATTATTATTAGTTATAAATAAATAAACTTTGTTTTACATGTGGGACAATATATGCCAGAGCAAACATTGTGAGATTTGAATATAGAGTAGTGTTATATATTCTTCGATAAACTTCATCCACATTTCATCTCAACAGTTCTTCATAGATTCCTTTGGAAGGATTCTAAATGGATGAGAAGACTAATATAACACATATGCCAAATGCCCCCATTTTATATTTAGATAAAATAATAAAAATTATATAATTTAGGTTTGAATAAGTTAATGGAAAGAACATGAGAATACATAACCATTTATATATATATTAGCTTCCTCAATATGTTTATATATATATTTAGTCAATTATAAAATCTAAGAGATAAAATATTTCAAAGGTATAAAGGAATTAATTTATGGCGATTAAAGGATTAACAATTACTAATTACTATTGATATTTTTCTCTATTATGCAATATATCTGCAAAGCCATGTTTCATAATTATGGGGAGCTCCAAGCCTTACATGTATGTATGTGTATTTATATATATATAGACACACCCTACCCACTAACCAAAACCCTAGAATTGAATAAAACTTGGATTGATATATAAATAATATTAAGAATAAATAAATAAATAAAAACATAGTATGATCAGAATAATTGTAACAGAAAGGACCTGACCCAGTTTCTCTCGCTTCATATATATAAACAAGTGATCTTTAATTGTGCCTGTCTCATTCCCTGCAAGTGAAACAATAACAAAAGCGAATTTACAGTACCCATCTCTCGTAGATAATTTATAAGAATATCACAAAATCTATTATAACATTCTTACCAAAGAGAAAACACCCAATGAAACTAAAATAATTAAGGATTCAAATTAATATGTTTACCTTGTTTATTAGTGCTTCTGCTAAAAATCTTGGATCTAGTTTCCTTCTTTTTTTCCGAGTACCACGGATCAAAATCTAGCTTTAGCCATTTATTGCTGATGCAGCATCATCAAGATTCTCACCTTCAAAAAGAAGAAACAACGAAAAAGAAGAACTTGGGTAGAAGAATGTATATATATAATTAGTCAATATGTATTGGCTGGCTATAGCTATAGTTGCAGATTCCCTGTATTTGCATGTGAATCTTGGTGATGCTGCATCTGCAAACAATGACTGTTGTTGAACAACTTGAAGAAGAGTTGGGTTTTACAGAAGGGAAATTTTTGTTTGTTTGCTCGTTTTGTGAAATAAAATTAATTTTGGAGAACCAGAAAAAAGGTTAAACAACACAACTCAGATCTGCCCATTTTATGTGCTTCAGTGGGTACAGATGGCATTTAACAAATGGTTATGGTTACAATATACATTTAAATTATAAAAAGAAAATCTTAAATGAAAAAAGAAAAAATAAAAAGAAACACACAAAAGAAACAACTTCAACTACTTCTCTTTGTTTATGGTAATTCATGGCTTTGAAGTTTTTGGGTCAGTTTCTTTTTTGCCATCAAAGAACTTTGAGAAAACATGAAGGAAAACAGTATTGGCTAACAGAGAATTACATAACAAAGTAAGAAAGAACTGAAAGAAAAGAAAACCAAGAAATCAAAAACCTGGTTTGAAGATGAACAAGTAAAAAGAAGAAAAGAAGAGACTGGTCAAGATCTAGTGGAAGTCTTGCTAAAAAGACAAGATAGAGAGACAAGTGAGGAAGAAAGAAAGAAGAATAGGTGAGGAGATTTGTTAGAGTTTTGAGGTCGTTATATACACACGACGCCATTTACTGGTATAATTCCGCAACCCATAGATGCATAGGAATTGTGTCATTTTCTTTTTGGCGTAATTAATATGTAGTCCCTAAACTTTAGTGAAATACACAAGTAAGAAACTTAATTTTAAAAATACTTTGTTTAGTCCATTTATTATAATTATATTATTCTATAAAGTCCAACTGTTAATTTTTCGGATAAATGATTCAAAAATACTTCTAATTGGGGACCTTTTCAGAAATTAGACTATCCAAACCGTACATTTCAAAATTACGTTATTTTTAAGAGTATTTTTGACATTTTATTGCTATTTAATGCAAAAAGTAACGGTCAGAATTTATGGTATTATATAATTAAAATTAATGCATAAATAGTATAATTTTAAAAACAAAGTCCTTACTAATGTGTTTAATCAAAATATAGAGACTATAACAATTACCTCTATCTTTTCATTTTTTTTCTCTTTTTTCCTTTTTTATATTAATTAAGTTATAATGATTTACCCCTTCCGTCCTCCTATATATATATATATATATATATATATATATATATATATATATAGTTTGATTTTCACATTGATTAAGGAAAATTAATTAATATAGATAAATTATATTTTTTGTTTAATTTTTTCGTAAAATATACTTTTATAATATTAAATGAAGGTATCAATCGGAAATGTGGATGTACATTAAATGAGAGTGTGTTAAGAAATTAAATAATAAATGATATTTTAAAAAAGAAAATAAAATTACATTTTGAAATAAACGAAAAAGAAGAGCAAGTTTATATACATGGGACGGAGAGAGTATTGAATTGCATGGACTCAAACACGGGACAAGGGACATGGCATAGGACACGAAACATGGTAATTTTTATAGAAAATAAGATACTACACTCATGACATGTTACACTAAAAAGATAATTTATTAAAAATTCAAATAAGTAACCAGTCACTCATAATAAATCATAAAAATAAAATAAAAGAAAAATATTTAATTTTTCATTTCAACATCATTAGTTAAATTCTCAACATTAACAGCAACATTAACAAATCATCGTGTCTGTTTTTGGCTCATCTAGTAAAATGAATAATTTCAACAATTCTAACATATATTGAAAAGAATCAAATTCATACCTACAATGCTTAATTTGTTGCACATGATATTGTGGCCTTTCAATTTTTGTTTTTTGCAATCAAATTATAAATCCTAACTAATGATTTAGGCGTTTTCCTTCTTTTTTATTGTTTTTTATTTTAAGTATATATAGTTAATTAATTTATATTTAAGAAGTCAATTTAAATTTTTTATTAATAAATTTGTCTAAAAATTTAATAAAATTTTAAACATGAACTGTTTACTTTAAATGTTATTAATTATTGATGCTACGTATGTTCCTATCACACGTGTGAGTAGTGGGCAAGTTTCTTTCGTACGAATTTACCCATCGGATAGTAATAAAAAATAATAAAACTCTCCTCCCAATTCTTTTTTCAAGGATTTTTAATACGTAAAAGTAATTCTTATTTTCGTACCTAATAAGTACCATTCTTTTACTTAAAAAAAAAAAAAGAATATATTGGAAAATTAAATATGACGAAATAAATATTAAGAGAGAATATTATAGTGGTAAGTCGTCAGTGACCCGCTTTTCTTTTTTTTTTCCCCCTTTTTTTATTTTTAAAGATTTTGAAAAGAAAAAAAATACACAAAATTCTAAAAAAATGAATAAATACTCGAAAAGTAATGAAATAAGCATAAGGTTGGGAATGGAAGTTGTTTATTAGAATATTTGACGATTAGTTGTAGGTTTCTTATTTAGTTTTAATTCTATCCTAAATTTAGCTTTTTTTTTCTCCTAATACTCTCAACTTCAATTTTAGTTACCATACCATCCTGATTTCAAATTGTATCTGATTTAATGAATAAAATATTATTTTCATTATATCTATACTCTCTCTTATGGTCAGATTACTTAAAAATTTATTGTTTAATAAAAACTATTATTGATTGGGAATTTAAATTTATAACAAGCCAAGTAAAATAATAAATTTTAGTTGGTTAGAAGTATAAAATATTAATTTTTATTTTTATTTTACCATTTTTTAAGCATGAAATTTTTTATTAAAAATAGATCTTATTCATTACGGCGTCATTTTATTTTTAGAAAATCATTACTTGGTGTCAATAATATATAAATTAATAAAAGTATTTTATTTTTAAGATGAATATATTATTTTTTATTTTAATATTTATATAAATAAATATAAATATTTATTTATTTATAAGCAGTACCGGTGGGAAGGAGCCTAATTTGGAAAAACAAAAAAGTTAAACTGGGTTACACAAAAATAATATTTTATTCATTAAATTGGGTACGATTTAAAATTAGAGTGCTATTGTAATTAAAATTAAAAGTTCAGTGTACTAAAAAAAGAAAATTAAATTTAAGGTATAATTAAAACTACCCCCAAAGTTTGAGTTATTTTTAACGATTTAACCTCTTATTTTAACAATTAACTAATTAGATAAAATAAATAAAGTAGCAAATAAAATAAAATTAACTATTAGGATTCAAACAACTACAGATTTATAATTTGAAAGACTTTATTTACACTCGATAACAATACTGAGAAAAATTTTGGTAAACAACAAAATTTGGATATATTCCTAACTTAAGAAAGATGTGATTAAGATTATATTTACAAGTGTATCTTTATTAATTAAGCATTAGCAAAAGATATGAATCTTAAGAATATCAACTTTGAACTCAACTCCATAATAGTCTTTTTTGGTATTCTCAATGGGGAATATTTAAATAATAATATCGAAATTTACTTTATATTATATAATTTAGGAATTTATCAAATAAACCCATTTTATTTAAAAATTTCAATCTCGTATTACATCAAAACAAGATTTTCATTGGTCTAGGTTATTATTATTTTTTTTTAATGAAAAACGAAGTCAACTCTATACTATTTGTCGTTTTCCATATGCTTTAACAGAAGACCTTCCTTATTACTTAAGACAACAGAAATTCTTTTTAAAATGCAATAGATTTCTAAACTCTTTGGACAGCCAACCGCAGCTTGTTCATTGGGCAATAAATTGATGATATACCAAAGCTTGAGATGGGGAATCACGGGTCAATCTTCTTTTTTTCTTTAAAAAAAAATTTTTTTGTTTTGAGACAAAATCATGTGCTAAGTTAATTATAATTAACTTGCTTGTCACCCTTATATCCCCTTTGTATATTTTGTAGTTACTTGATGTGGAATCTTAACATTCACCCTCAAGTGCAATTGAGACTGTACTTCTAGTTGATAATTGAAACTTGAAATCCTCCCCTTGAAATTGAACTGAGCTTTTTGACTTTGAAATTGAATGGATCTCGTTGGGACTAGACAAGAGCCCGAATTGAAATGCAGCAGCAACAACGATAGACTGAATAATAACTGAAACGGACCAGACTTGCTCTAATACCAAATTATAAATTAAAAAGATAGAGATAAATTGGATAAGAGGTTAGAATCCATAAAGTGAAAATATTATGTTTGATTATAAACAATTTAATTCTAAGAATTTTATCCATATTCCTTCATGTTGTTTTGAATGTTATCCAACAAATTTATGCTTTTGAATTTTTCTTCATTTGTTTGAGAAATTAGTGCCAAATCATGATTTTAACTAGTCAAATTTTGAGAATTGATGGTCAATGAGTTTTGAATTTCAAATTCCTAAATATAATTAATTTTTTAATACAAATCAACGGAGTTGGGTCATTTGCTACATTCTTTTGTGTTACAGGAGTTATATTAGGAAATTGCACTTGCCCCTTAAACTGTTAGATAAAATTGATAATAAAGTAAAAGGATATAATTAAATTACAATGATAAAAGTTTTATATAGGACAGAATATTTTTTATTAAATGTTACCGATAAATGAGATCATTAACTGCTAAAAATGTTGGTTGAATAAATAAAAAACAAAAAAAAAAAAAGTGTACTCAGCAAATTTAATCTATCGCATAAATTTAAATAAGACTGTAATTAACTGTAGGGTTGTTTGAATTTATAAAAATTTCAAATTTATATATGAAACCAAAAATCATCTTTTTAAAGTAGGTATATATAGAAGAATATGTGAATTACCAATTAGATTTAAATCATTCATGATATAAACATTAATACTTTTAAAGCGATAAATGAGATTGTAAATTGGAATTTAAAAAAATTAATATCAATTAGGTGTGATCTAGTTGGTCTTTTCATGTTCTGTTGAAAATATAAAATTTAATAAATTATTCAAAGGAAAAGGTTACTTACTGCGGTGGAACAAAAAAAAAAAATAATTAGAGGGGCGATATTGAAAAGAAATCATTGTTTTATAAGGAAGTGGCCGCCATTGTCATTCAATTAACTTCACTGAGATTCAATTTTATAACCCTACACTTTCACATTTTATTTTGGTGAAGGGTATAGTTATTCTGAAATATAAAAAGTATAGGGTTATAATAAGTTCTCTATAAATTTAGAGGGTCACAAAGATAATCGTTGAAAGTATATATAAAGTCAAATTTGTACGATAGACCATTCATTAAAATAAGCAATTGATATAATAATCCAACAACATTTCATAAAGAGTTATTTAAGTGATAGACAAATTTGAATTTAGTGACGATTAAGAATTTAATCCGTACGCTTTTATAAAAAGAGATCACTATAAATTCTGAATGAAATTAAAAAAAAAAAAATAGAAGTGTGAGGATATATATATATATGCACATGAAGAACAATACTGTAATTTCACTAATTTTCTTTCTTTTTCCTTCTCTGTCTTTCTTATCGTTTTCTCGATTAACAAACACCAGTTAGGATATTGCATGTCTGCTATTCTTAATTATGGTTTTATTAACCGACTTGCTGTACCCGTGTATCAATTAATTAATCGAAACTTGCAGCATAAATAGCTGCCAAAATGCGACCAATTAATTAATTTTAATTTGTTGGGGATGACGAAATTAATAAAGAAAAAAAAAATCAACAATGTGAACACTATTATTAAATTTTGTTTTGGGGGAGGAGTAATAATGTCGGTGGTATTGGGTATTATCATGCTTATATATAAAAATTAACGAAATGGAATCCTTGAAAGTAAATATATTCATATTTACTCGTCACGTTCACGTGAATAATTTTTGTATGAGAATTATATTTATGGGATCACAACTGTAATGATAAAATAAGTTAAAAGGTAGTAATTGATATAAATTAAAAATATATATATTAAAGAGATCTAGTCCAAATTTAGGAGATACAATAGTTTGAACTATAGAAATCGGAATTCTTATCGATGTCATAGAATATCTTAACTTAAATCCAACAAGATACCATATCAGCAGGTTCAATAAAATTGTTATATAGTTCCTTCGATTTCTTGTTGAAAAGAAATATTTTTTTTATCAACAATGGAGAATTGTTATTAAAGGATTGGAAAAGAAGATTAACATGATATACGGTAGTTCTATTTTCTTTCTTGTTATTCTTCTAAATTTTATTCTTCAAATCACCACCAATTGATTTATCTATCTACCCTATTCCCTAATTGAAGCAAGTTGGAAAGCCTTCAGAGCCTCAGCCCCTACCATTATATTGAAAAAAAAAAAAAAAAAAGAGAGAAAAGAACAACGAAAGCTGACTAGCAATCGCTCGTTTTTCTTATTAGCATGGGATTGGATGTTAATAATGAAATCCATCACTATACCGAGCAGATCACGGGCATTCACATCTCGGTCAAATGGAATTATGTGGGAGAAAACATTTCGGTCAAACGGAACTATGTGCGATTCTCCCGTGAATTGCCTTTAGCAAGGTTTGAATTCGAGGAGAAATCTGTCTTCATAGATAGAAGACATTCGTTGCTGATCTAAAAAAGATCTTATCCTGTGGATGTTAGCAGACATTTTCTTCTTTTGCCGGCGCGATTTTTTTCGTTCTTTTTTATTCTTTTCTCAGTAATTTCTAGATTTCTGTTCATTTAAAATGGATTATGGATTTAGTCTCTTAAATCTGTTATTGTAGATGGACTTTGACTATTTTTGATATCTTCTTAATAGAGTGTTATGGTGTTGTCTCGTCTCAATGAGTTGTTTTTCATTATTGAATAATTCTTTTTACCAGTGGTTTGTTTTCTTTATTTGCAATTTGAAATGCGAAATGGATTACAAATTTATTTTTGTTGAAAATTTTAGATATTCAAATTCCAGTAAACATCTTGTATCAATACAACTGACAGTATAATATGTTACATCAAGTGTTTTATACTTCATATGGAGTCGGGTATAGCAAGTTCTTGAAAGCTCAAAGTTACAAAAAATTTCATTTATTGTCCTATTTAAAAAATGACCAATTCTATCTAAAATATTAATTTGTTTTGCCAATATCATTCTCAAAGACAATATTTGAATTGTTTATATTTATATTTCCTATTCCTATTATCAAAAAATTATAATGTCGATATATTACATTATGTATAAATGTCAATTTTATTAAAAAATAATTTTTTATATGTAAAATTTAAAATAAAAACATAAAAAATATATTTTTAAAATTAAGGCAAACGGTTCATCCGATCTACCTATAAATAAATAAATGAAAAAAAGACACATGTGGAGTTTTATTAGTTTTATTAGTGAAGTGAATAAAATATTAGTATATGAAAACTTGAAAATTAAGGTTTGTCCCAGATATGCACAAGACAAGGAATAAATTAAGAATATTTGCCATAACTGTTGGTCCATCATTGTATGCTAATACAGTCAAGACAACAAATTAAGGAATTTGTTTCTGTAAAATAATTTACGCGAAAATAACTTGTTGAAAAGTATTTTCCTGAAAAATATTGAAAAATATTTTCTAAATGACTTATTTTTTGTTGTTTGGTTGTAATATTGAAAATTAGATAAAAATATTAAATTTTTTACATAAGACCATAAAAAATATTAATAATAATAGAAATTTTATAATTTAAAAATTTTATTGTAAATATGAAAAGAAGGCCAAACATATATATATATATATATATTATGAAAGCTGCCGGTGGTAGATGGTGATCGGTGGTAAATTGTGAGCGGTGGTAATGACTATGATGATTAATAAATTAAAAAATATGGATTTATAAGGTTTGCTAATATCCAAAAGATGTTTTACTCTCTCGAAAATGGAAAGTTATTTTCCTTAAAAAATGACTTAATTTTCCTTTGATTAGGAAAATATTTTCTATTAACTTATTTTCTTGAGGGCTCCAAACAACTGAAAATTGTGGAAAATATTTTCCTGCAAATTATTTTATGGAAGCAAATGGAGCCTAAGAATATAAACAAATTCCAAATTAATAATCATGTTATTCTTCTTTTTCTTTTTTTTTTTAATTACTATTTTTCTTTTTTGAAAACTTAACGATTCATTAATAATGAATATAAGTTAAGTAAATCATAATATTCCTATAGGAATAAGAAATTCATATACAGAACTTTGAAATCTTCTATTTGGAGATGTTATTGATCTTGGCAGAAAATGTTAATATTCTGGATAAAAACTAGTTCATTTTCAAATAGGACGACAAAAGAAACCTTTCACAATATTGTCTCCAACATTGTTTTTCTAGAAACTTATTACCACTGACACTCATAAAAGAGTTTAATGTATCAACTTTAATGGAGAAATAAGCCGCACTATTAGGCTCTATTGGTAAAAAGAATTTACCCAAACTTGAAGATTTGAAATCTCCAACCATAAGCAATTAACAATTCATCTTGTCTTTTGAACTGCCTGAGAAATAAAAGATCGACACAAAAACTCCTCAATAAAGAGGAAGAACCTCATAAAAGGAGAAACTAATAACCCCACTAAGATCGCACTAAAAACACTCAAGATCTATCATCTGAGAGATTAAATTTAAATTTTGTTTCAAACGATCATAAATTTGAAAATTATTAAACTAAACAAAATAAAGAAAAACGAGAGAAAGACGAAAAGAAACCACCACTGACCAAAGATGATGGTCGTCTGTGGTTTAGAAACAAAATCTAAAAAAACACAAAAAAAGAGAGAGCCAAAGAGACGGCTAGGATTTGGAAGTTTTTCAATTGCTACTTGATATTCAAAATCTCAAAAACAATTGAATTCTAAAATTTAGTTTAGTGAATTTATTTAGAGACTCTTTTTCTCCTTAAAACTCTTAAATTTCTACTTATTTATCTACGTAGAAACTCATGACTCATGAGAATGAAAATTTTAAAATTTAATGCAGATTAATGAGAATGAAAACCCAAATTTGTAGTTCTATTTTTCCAACCGTTGGCCACTTATTTCTCAAAGAACTGCTTTACCGCTCAAAACAAGCTGGTCTAGATTGGAGGCGAGTATTTCGGTTCAACTGAAATAAACGAGCTCAAATAGGTATGACCAAATGCTTTTTATAGAAACTAGTCTTTTATACTTTATCGTACAAAAGACTTTATCGTACAAATTACTTGCAATGTTACTTATTATGTATTTAATTTTATTTTTATATACTGAAGTGATCTTAGAATAAAGTTCAACTCAATCCTAAGACTTAATCCTTTAATCTATAATTTATAAATGTAAATTTTTAAAACCCTAAAAGTGCTGTAAAAGAAAATCAAGTCATCACTCAATCTTCAACCCCTTGCTCTCAACTCCAAATCAATATCTATATACAACTATAATAAAGAATAATAATAAATTATTTTTACTACTAGGTCAAAGAAAAGAAATGAGAAGATGATCCGAATTGATAATGGAAATCATTTTAACCACAGTGACAGTATTAGTTACCCAGTGTATTAGACAAATGAATATGCACATACTTTTAAGCCAAACTGATTTAGGATATAAGAGAAAAAAATATCAAGAAAATTAAAAACGCTTAACCATCAATAGCCCATCTATTTATTGCAATGGAGATATAAATCTCTTACTGAATTAAAATGATAGTAGTTACAAATTATTCAGTAATGAAAAAAAAATTATTATTAAAAATAAAACTCTTTCGAAACTCACCTAACAAAAAAAAAATGCTTCAATGTATATAAATATATAAATTATTAATAAAATATTATATGTATCTTTTAAAATTAAAATTTTAATTGTTTACCATCCCATGTTTAATTATGTAAACTCTATTTGAAAATTTACTTTTTAAAAAATATATTCAATCAAATATGAAAAATATAAAAAATAAAAATATTAATAAAATAATATACATTTTTCTTCTTTTGTCATCTATCTCCTAAATAAAATATTGTTTTATATATATTCCATTTAAAATTTTATTTTTTAAAAATATATCCAATCATATCATACAAACATAAAGAAAAAGAATATTACTAAAAAAATATTTTTTCTTTCTTTATTTATATCTTAAAAAAATTAAATATTTAATAAATGAAATATAAAAAATTTTCAAATGTCTCATTATCATATATAGTCATTAAAAATAAATTTAGTAAATATAAAAATTAAAATTTTAAAATGCTTAATTATATATATGCATTTATTTAAAAACTTATTTTTTCGATTCATTAGGAGGCCTAATAGCCGAAATAATATTGCAAGATACACAGTAATCAAATTGATAACTCACGTAACAAAAAAAAAAGTTTTAATGTATATAGATATATAAATATATCAATAAAATATTTTTTTTAAAAATTAAAATTTTCAATTATTTACCTTAATTATGTAAATTCTATTTGAAAATTTACTTTTCAAAAAATTTATCCAATCAAATCTCACAAACATAAAAAATAAAAATATGAATAAAAATAATATATATATTTTTTTTCTCTCTACTAAATAAAATATTATACATATTCTATTTGAAATTTTATTTTATTTTTAAAATATCCAATCATATCATAAAAACAAAAAATATATATATTTTCTTTCTTTTTTTATATATATTTCCTAAAAGAATTAAATATTTAATAAGTAATTTATAAAAAATTTTCAAATATCTCATTATCATATATATTGATTAAAAAATAAATTTAATAAAGATAAAATTTAAAATTTTGAAATGTTTAATTATTTATATATATTTATTTAAAAAATTATTTTGTTATTCATAAGGAAACTGATGGGTCGAAATAACAATGTGGATACACAATAATCAAATCAGTGAAAACATTAGTGATGAAAACACAATAATTAGATATTGATGTCCTGATTTAAGACACACACATGGGGTGTACACATTCCAAAAACTGATGGGAGACATTGCCCCTTCAATTATTTCAAATTAGATTAGTTATTTTGAGTATAAAATATATTTGGTTAAAAATATATAAAATTAAATAAAAATCAAAATTTCTTAAAACATCTAACTGAACAGGATAAAAAATAGTCAATTAGGAAAAAAAAAAAAAAAAAAAAACATGTTGTCGTCCTAAAATTCAAAAAAATTTACATTTGACCTTGAAAATTTGAATAATTACATTTCATCCCCTCAAATTCTACTTACTTTCTAGGTTTCTCTTGTTTCTATACTTTAAACATAAAAAACAAAAAAAATAAAATAAAAAAGGTTTTATGTTATTATTTTAATTTAGAACTAAGCTATTAAAATAAAAACTTGATGAAGTAGCATATGACCATTTCAAAGAATCTAAGTTTATCATAATATAAAATTTTAAAAAACTAAAGAAAATAAAATATAGGAAAAGGGTTGTACCACATGAAAGAATCTTATTGGTCTTTCGACATGTAATTGACATTTTATTTTTGGAAGATTTTGCCATTTACGTTTAGAAAAGAAGAACAAGGACCTAGAAGGTCTCACTAATGGTGCTCCTCTAATAAACATAAATAATAATAATACCCATATTTTTTAATATTTAACTAAGTATTTATTTGAAAAAAAAAATACTAAGTATTTGTAATGATTTCCACATCATAAATATAAGCATAAGTTCAAATTTTAATCTTATGACAAGACCTACGAGCCAGTAAACTGTCTCAGATAGATAATTTTTATGGGACATAGGATTCCCAATTAATAAAAGAGCCACACAAAAATTTCCTAGGGCCAGATGGAGATTGATGAAATCAAATTTTTAATTTAGAATATCAATTTGGCATTTTAACTGTTCAACTCATATGAGACATAAATAATAAAAAATCATTGGTTTCATTTTCAACTCCAACGCATCATTCACTTTCACTTAATGACTAACCCGCGCATTTAAAATAAATCCAATTAATTTTCTAATTGACTATAATTAAAACGATAAAAATTAGGTTAAAAGCTATACTACATCAAATCAACGTTTACTCACTACCCTCAATCCATGTCCAGTTTAGAATGCACATTCACTATGGAATATATTTACCAATGTAAAAAAGTGAAAGTGGTTTTACCCATAATACTTGACCACTCAAGCATTTAATACAAAAGTCCTTCATCATATCATGTTATATCATATAATAAAAATGGATTGCAGCCAACATAAAAATTTAAAAACATCCCCAACTGCCGAGGGTAAGATGAGATGACAGAGATTTATTTTCTCTTAATTAGAGATCTCGAATTCGAGCCATAAATATGAAATCCCTTTAAACACAAAAGATTAAACGCTTTGCTCCTTTTATAAATTTATTTAGCGCCAATCGGATACTAATCAGTGAATTTTAAATAGGAATGGTTAAAAAAAAAACTCCAAACCTGCCATGTTTGTCCGATACACTTCATTTTACTGTAAAGAGATTCGTTCAATATTATTAAATAAGCGTAGCTATTGCTAGACGCCAACCTTAGCTTACCCCACAAATCAAATGGGTGCCACAACTCCAAGATATATCATTAATATTAATATTTAAATTGCAATAATTAAAACCTGTGTGACCAAAGTTAACTTTTGCCTTATAATAATAGGACTACATGCCTTACTTATGGCCAACAACCTAGTACTACTTTTGCCTCCACAATCCACTTTCTTTTACTCTCCTTTCTCTTTTTTTTATGCATATTTGTTTATTTATACATCCAAAGATCTCTCAACCTTTTGCATCCATGTCATTTACATGTTTCTTGGTCTACTTATCTCCGTTCTTCATCAATTTTTTTTTTTTAACTTCAAATTAAATCTTTTTTCTTCAAATTGTAAGAAGTTAAAGTATTGAAAATTGACGTATAATTTATTTTAATATAATATAATATAATATAATCGGTGTTTTTAATTTTATTTATAATATTATATTAAAGATATTGCGTACGCACTCAGCTCTTCCAATTTTTATAATTTGAGATAATCGATGTTCTTAATTTTTTATTGTACAATATCAGACATACTTTTAATTTTCACATGTTCATGTTATTATGTTGACATTCAATTTTGTGTTTTGTACATCTATCATCACATGTTTGTAGGGTTCAATACTTATTCCAATGGAGTATATTGTATTTTTATATTTTATCTACGTATTAGGATTATTATGTGTCGGTGAAGCTTCGTATGAGAATCAATCAAATTATATTGTGCCAATATGTTACCAAGATAGAGTTGAATATTAACTTTTGATATGAAAAATAGGATTGAGAATAATATTACAAGCAGATTCACCGGTTAAAACATTATAAACTTATAAAACTATTAATAATATAGTTATATTACGTCTGAGGACAATTCAGGCATTTGAATTTGACATTAATGTTACAAAACTATTAATGAAAGTTAAAGTTGTTATAGGTATATAACGAAGAGGAACCACAATTAAAATAGATTAAGAGGATTCCAATTACAAGCAAAAAGGATTGCTTGAAGGATGTGATTGAAAAATAAATTTTAATTTAGGACCTCAATTGAAATATTTAATTATGGCACCTAATTTTAGGCCTGAAATCCGTCCATTCAGTTTTGAATCCAACCAAACTGATCATTTTACTTTTTATAAAATCGAACTATATAATTAGTAAAGACTAAACTGCATTTTTTTTATTCGATTCAACTAACCAATTAGCTGAATTTTAAAAATTTGTAATAAATTATTAATAATAATTATAAAATTAAAAGTTGGTAGTACAAGATTGTGTAATTGTTTCAATTTGATTCGGTTAAACCAAACTTTTTAATAAAAAATAAAACTGAATTAAGGTAACCAAAAATGTTATATTAATCAATCACCGAATTGAAAACTACTGCTTCCGTTACATAATATTTGTTATATTTGAGAAAATAGGTTCTAAAATACTTATCACATTTGTGGTTTTAAAGAGTAATGAATATTCTTTTTCATATTTACCCTTTGTACATGAGCAATAATTATTACTTCAATTTAATAATTTTTTTAGAGAAAATATTAAATTAAAGGTAATATAATCAAATTACTTAATAATTTATTGTAAATTAAATAAATTTAATAATTTTTTTAAAAAATGTGAAATTATAAATGTGATCAGTATTATTACGTAAAAGTTAGTATAAATCAAAATAGTTTGAATTCAGTTTTTGGGTTAAAACGACGTGTGCACGCCCATAATCTTGATATAGATTAACTTTATTATTATTATTATATAACATTTGTACGGCAAAAGTGGGTGAATTGGAGATTAAATTATGTTAAAGTGGATAAATTAATTAATTAATAATTAAAGATTAAGTTGAGTCATCAAAGCAGAAATAGCTTTCGCGGATAGCTATGATTTAGATTCACGTGGTGAGTGGCTGATGCGACCTCTGATAAGGTTAATTTGTAGCTATATGATATGAATAATAAATTAAATGGCAATGGAATTGATCGGTTTTAAACATTTTGTCGATGCTGAGAATCCATCAATCTTAATCTCCGGCAAAGTTGATCAAGACATTGTCATAATCACTTGTTTATTTTTTTTTAGTACCGGAGAAAGAGATTTCGAAATTGGATTTTATTACCTTATCGTAGATGCATTTACTATTACATTATGCCTTCACGTGCAATCACTTATTTAACTTGATTATTTAATCTTAAACTTTTCAAAATTAAGGATTTAATCCTAATCGCATGCCTCATTAAGAAATCTCCCCAGTATTTTGTTGATTTTTAAATCATGCTGTGTTCGAAGTTAATTTATCTTCTTAATCTGACTTTACAGTGAATGTATATAAATATAGAAGGGATACAATATTTATTTTCGAATGTTTAAAGAGACTTGATAAAATATAAATTTAAGTTTGGCCAATTTGATTGTATGGATCTTTTTTTTTTCCTTAATAAATTTGAAAATTCATAAATAAGTTCAAGAAACAAATGATGTATGATTGATTTTAAATATATCTAGAAATATATAGTTCTTTAAAAGTTCATAGTATTTTATTATAATTTTTCAAAATTAATATTTATAAGAATTGGAACTTGAACTATGTGTATGTATATTATATGGCTGTGAAGCACTTGATGAAATTGGAACTTGAACTATATATTAAATTAATGATTTACTTTAATTTGCAAGTTCTCGAAAATTGAATATTGTTAATTAATCTTCACACTGAGGGAGAGTGTTGTGAGAAAGAGAGTGAGTATTTGTTATTGCAACATTATTTGCATAATTAAGTAATGGTAATTGAGTTATAAAAAACATTAAATCTGTAATTAGTGAGTCTTAATAAAATATTTATAATATAAAATAATTAAAAAATATTCTTCGTCTAATGTTTACATTAAATATAATTTGATTACAATATCACATATTGCATTTGATTTCAGCTTATAAAACATGGTCTAAAATTGAAAGGTTCAATTTAGTTATTTATAAAGATATAAGGACCATTTGATATCATTAATTTATATATTTGTTTTTAATTTGTATAGTAAAAGTTTCTATTTCAGAAAATTAATTGACAAAACAAAGAAAACTAATGTTTGTAATTTCTTTAAATTTAAAATATCAAATAGTAATATATGAACAAAAAAAATCAAATAATATAAACAATATATGTTTTAATTAATAATAAATCTCTCTTTAACATGGGTAAACGAAATCTGAAAATCATAATTTTGCTAATGACTCTTCAGAGTCTACAGACTATTTCTTAATTAAAAAGTTAGAAAATTTTCATTATAGTTTAGTCTTTAGTATATTCAAATGATAAAATGCTAGTATAATTACTAAGCAAATCTATATATCTATCTATGTAAATATATAAAATTAGAGTTTTAATGTGCGGACTTAACATTTGACTTGACATTATTTTTTTATATTTTTAATTTAATTAATTTCTTATATTTATATATTTTGTCACAAATTTAATGCATTATGTTAAATAATAGTTATTAAATAGTGATATGAGATAAAATTTTAAGTGATTGTATTAATTGTATTAAAACTAATAGTTGAAGAATTGAAAAGGCAACCGTTTCTATAATTTTCCTTTTCAATATTAAAGATTTTATTGTTAAGAATCATCATTTGCAACTTTGTGTTTTGTATTTATTTTATTGTAGTTTCTCCTTATCATATTTGTTTTAATTTTTTTAATTTAATTTAAATTATAAAATTTAAAATATAATACCCATGTTTCATAACTTGCATTGCTTTAAAAAAATTACAAAATTTTACTTAAAATTCTAAAAGTTACATTACATGTCAATTCAATTTAAAATAAAAAAATATTTCATAAATTTAAAATATACACAAAGTAATTATATCTTTCATCATTCAATCAAATTATCTAAGTGAAATTATTCAAGTAATAAAAATAAAAAAAAAAAAACCCAACACCCTTCTTAATTCTCCATTAAAATTAATAACAATATTTCACAACCCACGCATCGCGCGAGCTCACGACTAGTTAAAGATTAAAAAAACAGAACAATCAAATAACACACTTAGATATAGTTATAAAGCATATTAATAAGTTAAAGATTGTAAATTTTGGTTTGATAATAATAATAAAAAAAAAACAGTTGAATAATTGGAATAGAAATATATTCTTACATGAATTTTACCTATTAAAAATTTGAAATTTAAAATCGTTAATATTAAAAATGTCTTACTTGAATATCATTTCCTTTAATGTCAATAAATTCCAATCATTTTTTTAATTCTAGTAAAACAACTAAATATTATTAAAGTGGACAGAGAGCAATTTTTTTTTAACCCTTCATTCCTGACTCCGTCACTACGTCTTTCCCTTCTCTTAATATATTTCACAAACATTTACAGCGGATGGAGGGGAGGGGTCAGGGTCAGGTGGTTCCGCCTCCCTGGCTCGAAGGCTTTTTTGCTATTGATTACATAAATTATATATATATTTTATTTTGGCCCATTAATTTTTTTAAAAAAAAATTCCTAAGTGATTATTTTTATATTAAAAACTTTGGTGAATTTATATTTTTCTATTTAATTTAATCATTAATTTTGCCCAATGGACAAATACTCATCTAGTTTACTTGTAACAGTATATTATTAGTAATAATAATTGATTTTATTATTCTGATAATTTTCTGGTAAAACATGAATATTATACATGCAACAAACAACATTTGCTAGAATATATTAAATGTTTTTATGTTTAAAAGCAACATGTATATGTTGATAATTCTTTTATAAAAAAAAAAAAAAAAAACATACATCAATATAGCATAATAGCGAATAAATCTAAGAATCCAGTACAATAATTATAAAGCCTAGATTGATATATATAATCTCCCAAAAAAGCAAAATGCACAAGCTTGGGTTTGGATATCTTAATTCTGTTATCCAAACATGAACAAGCTTAGCTTCTCCATTTGGATTTTTGAAAGGAACGGAAACCAAGTGTAAAAGGCCTCATCAATACTAATTAGGACGACCTAAATAAAAGCCGAACAGATAGGGATTGGGCCCGTTCCTAATTAGGCTTCTCCATTTGTTTGTCTGGGAATCCATAGTTTTATCACTGTAGAGTTATAGGGATTTAAGAGGACTCTGACAAGGGAAGAAGCTTCATTAGATATGTTTGGAAGGAATCCTTCTATCCTCAGTTGCAATTACGGGTGTTATTATTACAAAAAGTCGAAATTAAGATAAAATTGATAGAAACACTAAAATAAAGTGAAATTATAAAAACTTGTAAAGTTCTGACTATTCTGATATATTAGGTTCTCAAATTTTAACTGCTTTTCAATACATTACGAGGCGAAAAAGATTGAGCCTAATAAATTTAAAAATCTAAAATCAAAATGTTAACTCAGATAGAGTTGACCTTTATTGTGTTGGCTCATGAGCTAGGAGCTAGCTAGCAAGTGGACTTTACTGACCGACTTGTGAGCTAAGGGACTAAGCTCAAGTTTAAGTCATTTATTAAACTTGATATGTTAAGTTTTTCAAACGAGTCTGAATGAATTTTTATCAAGCCGTGTCTTGAGTAACTCATGAGTGACTTGACTCATGTAGCTACTTTTAAATAGCAACGGAATATTAAAATTAAACTTGAATGGATTTGGGTCCTAAAAAATAAACCGAAATCCATTCCATAAACTTTGAGCTCATTGCACGAGTTCGGGATGGATAAGATAAGTTTTCAAGTAATTATAAGGATTAAATGTTAATGTCAATAAAAATAAAAATTGAAAAAAAGAATTGAGATAACTTTAACATACAACACCACATATACGACTGTTTCTTTAAAAAAAAAATGATATTACATTAAAAATAATTGTTCCAAAAAAGTGAACTTTAAGGGTTTTTTTTTTCTTGGAACTAAATCCTGCTCGCATTATTTCTAGTGAGTTTAGACCATTCATGAAAATCGAATCATTGACATTACTTAAGGGAGAAAAGTGCCGAATCATTTATCCAACACTCATTGATTAATCTTTATTCTTTTGATTCCAGTTTAACCTTAACTTATTTCAAATAGAAAAGGTTTAACCTATAGTCTAGATCAAAATATATTTAGCAAAAAAAAAAAATCAATTTTCCATCTACTTGGATAAATTGTCAATTTATTTTGCAATATGATCAAAAGTTTTAATCTGTATTTCAAATGAAAATTTTATATATATGTATATTGATATATATTGTATTGATTTTGAATGCGGTACCAATTACTTTAGAATTAAAATTTAATTTTCTTATAACTGATTTATGTCTCAATCTAATAAAGAATTGAAACACAATATGATTTTACATTGGATATATATTTATTTATTACTAAATTATTCATATATAAATTTCATGTTCGGGTCAATATGGTATTTATACAAACTTTTTTCAATAACAATTTATTCCAGATTTTTGACTCTTATCTATTTATTTTGTCCATTCAAATATGTTATTGGTAGAAATTAGGTTAAATATTTAGCATTAACACATTAGAATCTAATAAAATGTAATGATATCTTGAATTGTTTCATGTGAATTGGTATATCCCAGAAATTAATAACCTCCACTGTCATCTTCAACTAGACATCTTCTTCGTCGTCCTCATCATCTTCTATGTATATAATTTTTTTGTCAAAGATTTCCCCAAGTTGTTGAGATTTTGCTTCTCTTAGATTTGCTTGTTTAAATGGGCACGTGTCATTTGACTGAGCTAGACAGCTATAACGAGATGATGTGTAAAGGGCAGGTTTCTCTCTCCTCTCTAATGGGTCGGCCTAACAGGTTCAGTTATCACTTACCTCTCTTATCTGGCCCAATCGTTTGCTTCCATGTGTTATATAGTAGACCTTCAGGATGGATTTTATTTGCATTGCGCTTTCTCTTCAAGATTTGGCATGCAACAGTATACCAATTAGGATTGACATGTGTAGAGTTTCGGTCCAACTTTGCAAAATCTCAACTCGACTCCATTTAAAAGTTTTGAACGGTGGAGCATCTTCAACGCAATCTTTAATTGGGTTAATTTATTTATCACATTTAAAAATTGAAAGTTAAAAAGAAAAATATGTCTAATATTATTGTTTGTTTAGTCTGTAAGTCTGATGTGTCAAAAAGAAAAAGAGATATTTACTATTACACTCTCTCTTTTCTGAGGGTCTGTTAGACAACACGACTCAGCTTTTTGCTTTTTTTCTCCTATGTATTCATTTTTTTTTCTTTTTTTTTTTTATTTTTCTTTATGCCTTCTCTTTTATTTGCGCTGAAATTGATTTCTTCTTTGTGCATTGAAGAACCATTTTTAAAATCTAACATCTATAAATACATATTCGGCCACATCACCATCCACAACTTCTAGTTACATCAGCCAAAATCTATGGTTGCATTGGAGATGCTCTTTGTACATCTCTAATGCAACAATGGATTATGGTTGATGTGTCTTAATAAATGGAAGCTATGGATAATGATGTGGCTGAATGTATTTTTTTAGATGTTAGATTTTAAAAATGGTTTTCCAATGCTTTCGGATTTTATTAGAATTTTCTGATGATAAAAAAAGATAAAAGAAAATAAAATAAAAAATAAGAAAAAAAATGAATAAATAGGAAAATAAATAATAAATGGCTGAGTTACGTTGTCTAACAGATGTTTTGAAAGTAGAAAGCGTGATGGGCAATGTCTAGTTTTCTTTTTGACACATTAGACTCACAAATTAAATAGACAATAGCATTAGAGAAATTTTTATTTTTAACTTTCAAGTTTTCAGACGTGATAAATAAATTAGAGCAATCTATGGTTGTATTGGAGAGGCTCTTATCTGTTATCTTATACTCTCTCTGTCTCAAAATATAAGTCATTTAAGGTTTTTGCACAAATATTAATGAAACAATTTAATTCTATTAGATTATAACAAAACTAAGAGTAATTTGACCAAATTATCATTTATCTCAAAACCAATATAGTTACTTGTGAAAGTATTTATTGTATCTAATGTAAATAATGATAATATTGGAAAAACATAGTTTATTACTCTTTAAAATACTTAAAACGGCTTATATTTTGGGACAAAATAAGTGCTATAAACGACTTATATTTTGAGACAAAATAAGTATTAAATACGACTTATATTTTAGGACAGAGGTAATAATATTTATCTTGGATCAAGTTTGGGTTGGGTAGTGGGCTAGACCGAGTTGAGTTAGATTTTAATCTTTTTTTTTATTTCTTTAAGTATATTTTGGTTTTAAGTAAGTATTTTTTTATTTTATTTTTACTTTTAAATTTTTTTCATATGCCATATCATTACATATATATTATATAAAATGAAATATAATTTAACATAAAAATAACTGAATTATATAAATATATGTTATGGGGTGATTTTCCATTGCTCATATTCAATCCGAATTCATATCAAGTTAACATTATAAAATTTACATTTTTTTTAAGCATTAGTCAAATAAATATCTTTTAACTCGTTGGATTATGATTAAATTTTGCTCATACCTGTTTATCCACTAAAAAATAAAGCACTTCCAGTGAAAATATGCTCCATTTATGCATGAGGATTGAACTTTCGATATAAAATTTATACCCTATTAATAAATGAATTAAAAATGAATTGATATAGTTGATTAGGATGGTTAGTCATTTCAATCCTCTTAGAGATATAAATTTAATCTCCGAAAAACAAATTTATCGAAAGAATTAAAAATTTTTACATTGGACAGGACGAAATGATTAACCCATCTTAGTTCTATCAAAAAAAAAAAAAATAAAATATATATATATAAATATATATATATAAAACGGAAATCTAAAGGTCTGAGTTTGACCATAAATATAATTTAATAATTTAGTTGTAAAACTGACAGATGGAGGCAAAGGTCCAGTTTCTATGAAGGTTCCTTGCAAAGTGTACGTGTGTATTTTCTTAACTAAATTCATTAAGACTTGGTACGATTACAATGTCTTTGTAAGTTGTAACGCAGTGTGTATGTGTGTGTATATATATATATTCTCTAAATAAAATTATAATATAGTAATAGAATAAATGAACATGAAAATACCAAAAAAGAAAGAAAAATGAATTTGACTTTGTGATAAATAGAAATTAAACCTAGAAAATAGTAATGAAGAGCACGGGCATCCTCACCTTGCATTGTCAAAAAGTGCTTCAATTACCCTACTACTGAGTACACAAAGCAAGACTAGCATTTGCTTTGCTAGCAATGAGTTGGTCATATCTACATACTTCATTTCCTTCACGAGCCTACCCCTATTTAAAGCCCTACCTCTTCCCTCTTCTATCCCGCAAAACCTAACCCTAATTTTCATCTTACATTATCATACTCTAAACTCTAAACAAACAACAAACAGCAATACAAAAAAAAGAATACAAAAATCCCAAAATGCCTAGCACTCTTGTTCTCTTTATAGCTCTCTTCTATTCTCTCCTCCTCTTATCTCCCTTACCAACGATAATTGGCGCGAATTCTCTTGTTAAAGTTGCGGTAGCTGCAAGGCCATTGGAATCAAAACCTTCGAAAAATTCTGTGATCTTTAAGCCGAAAAGCAGTCATAGGAAAAAAGGATTTGGCGGTAGGGATATGGAGAATTGCATGCCAAAAGGGTTTCATCGTACTTCTGCTCCAAGCCGATATATAAATTACAATACACTTGGTTCAACTATTTGTGAGACAAGCAAACACGTTGATGCACCATGATAGGTATTGAATTGGGTAATTTTGTGTATGTTTTTATAAATGTGTGTATTGTTATAGGATTGGAAGATTATATAGTTATTAGGAAAAGAGAGAAAAATGTGTAGTGTGGAAATGTAAGTTTCTAGCTACTACTATCCCGTAAAATCCTATGGATGATTATTACGGCGTTTTTCTTTCTTTTTCTCCCTTATTCTTAAGCAAAATATGAATGTCATATATTCAATTACAATGAATAAAACAATATAGGTTTTCTTCATGATTATAATTTATTTCATTTACTCATATGCAAAATTTATTATACTTTCATGTCATTCTAGAACAATGTATGATTTAGATTGCATACAATTATTATAATATCACAATTGTAGCTGCCGATTGTTTCTTGTTCTAAACTGAAACAATGAATATATATATATATATATATTCCGTCCTGAAATCTGGTTTCGACTTGTTTCCCTCAATTAATTTCCATTGAAAAATGTAGATTCATTTGGTAATATAGGTAACTAATTTACAATTGGTAACTTTTCATTCTGACAACCTTTGTTAGGCAAGGGATGGAGATTGATAAAGATAAAAGAGAAACATAGAAAAATTATTACCTTCATAAATGAAGGTTTTGTGTAAATACTAAATAGGTATACTTTATGGAAGTTGTTACGATAGAGGCGGTGAGTTCCTAATTTTGAAAACCCTACGGTGCATCATATTTATTAATTAATATCACGAATTGGTGTCGTACCACAAATAAGATTATATTTATATTTGTCCACCTTTGTTTATTAAAATTTTTATCTTAAAATTAGTATTTGGAAGACAAATTTTAAATGCATAGACCCAAATTAAACAGTTGATCTTTGTTATGGAGGTTAACTAAACTTTTTAAAGTACGTTTCTAAAAATTTTAGAAATTTAAGATCAATGTGTAATACCATTAAAGATTGAAAATTTTAATAATATGGTGTATAATGTAAAATCGACATAGAAAAAGACCAAAAAAAAAAACTAATTAGATGATTAAAATTACTTCATCCATCACCAAACTAGATGTAATTTGGTTGGTCTTTTCAAATGCGAGAAGTATAATAGTTTTCATTAATTTATCCATATTGTATAGCCCATCGATGCTATTCAGTCCATTGGGCCCTAATGAACAACAAAGAAATATAACTTGATCCATTTAGACTGGGCCGGGATAGATTTTTCTCGCCATACGTTTCCTTTAATCTTTTATTGGGCTGGGTTGGCCCAATTTAACATCTGTGTTTCGTTTGGCAACTATAAAACCTTTGATGAAGCATAAAATATAAAGAAAGAGGAAATGTTTTTAGTAGGTGTTTGGTAATTGAAATCTTAAGGAAAAGTAAGTTTCTAATATTTGATTAACACATGAATTACACTTTCCTGGAAAAATTCAATTCCTGAATTTGTGGGTTGTACCCTTAGTTTCTTTTTTGCATGGAAAAGTACTTGATGATATCAAAAAATGGGAAAATATGATTCTTATAAAAAAAATAAAAATATTTCTAAAAATATTAATTAATTCGGTCCGTAAGTATGTCATGGATCCGGTCTAAGCAAGTTTTTCTCACAATGTAATTACACTAACAACCTTATTTATATAAAAAAAAATATTCAGACAAATATAACTATTTTACGCATTATTATTAGCAATCCTTAAAACTGTTACTTTATAAGGGAGTACATATATTTTTTTTTTAAAGTAATTTTCGGACAATATTTATATTTTATATTAGGGAATTGTATTACAAAAGTTTCATTGGATTAATAGTTATGCATATATTTGTGGTATCTTCGTGGATTAATTAAATAAAAGATATTTAGATTAAGAGTAATAACTTATTTGTATATTCTTTTAATTTCATATAGTTTAATGAAATATAATTATTTTATTTTTCTGAGAAATTTTTATTGTTATCCAAATAAGATAATTGACTTTTCTCAAATGTACTCTTTTAAGAAAGAAATAATTGCTTTTTTAAATATGTACAGTTCGAAGAATGTAATCCTTTATCTTTTAAGAAAATAATTTTTATAAGAATGTTTTGTTTTTATAGTAATTTTTATAAGAAATGTTGAATTTTTATAATCCAACACTTTCATACTTGATAGTTTGCTAGATTCGAAAATAATTTTTTAAGTAGCTTTTAGTTAAATTATTAAATGGTAGAAGGAGGTTAAGTTATTATTTTATAAAAGGTTAGTCCAGGTAAAATTTAATTTTTAACTACTCAAATAGTTATTAATTACTGAAACAACTAAAACGCTACTAAAATATCTAACAGTTAACAAAACAACTAATTTTGTCGAATAGATCCTAAATATGAAATAAAGCACTCATGTGGATGGCCAGCAGTTTAGTACTACTTCTGCTCTAGAATACTTATTACATTTGAAATTTCATGTCTCTTAAGAAAACTATTAAATTTGTATAAGTTGTAATAACTTATTGAGTAAATTGACGATATCATCTTTAATTTAATATTAATTCTCTAAAAAAACAATTAAACTGAAGTAATAATTATTGATTATATACAAATGGTAAATATGAAAAAAAAAATATTTATTACTCATTAAAAATAGAAATGAGACAAGTATTATGAAACAGAGATACTATCTCTGTTTCATAATACTTCTCATATTGAAATTTTACGTTCCTTAAGAAAATCATTAAATATGTTTAAATTACAATAAATTATCGAGTAAATTGATTATATTGCCCTTAATTAATATTTATTCTCTAAGAAAACCATTAAATTGAAATAATAATTATTGGTCATATACAAAAGGTAAACATGAAAAAAAAATATTTATTATTCCTTGAAACTATATATGTGGCAAATATTTTGAAATAAATTATTTTCTCAAATGTGATAAATATTATGAAACAGAAGTAGTCGTATACCTTAACCTCGGTGCATTTTTCTATGTCTTACAATTTTAATTTTAATATTTAATTTAATTTGGGTAAGAGTGAAGGAAAGGTGAGAACACAATGTAAGATTGTGTTCTGGAAATGGGTACTGCCCGCACGTGTTGGGAATATCCCTCCACATGCAAATTTCTGTCTATTACTGCCAAAGTTAATGTATGAAATCATTTAATTTAGTTCTTCCTCTAAAGTCAAAATTCAAACTGAACTTCACACAATATCCAAAATGTTCTTGCAAGAAGGTTGTTTTTCAAAATCACTTATTTGACAAAATTGTATTTACTTTCTTTTTCTATCTTCAAGTGACATCTAGAATATCACGTTTTTTAAGAAAAATTATCAAATTTTTTTAAATTAAAATAAATTATTGAGTAAATTGATTATATTATCCTTAATTTAATACTAATTCTCTAAGAAAACTATTAAATTGAAGTAATATGGAAAAAAAGATGTATTACTCCTTAAAACTATAAATGTGACAAGTATTTTAGAATAAACTATTTTCTCAAATGTGAAAAGTATTATGGAACGGAGATAGTATTACAATTTTAAGTAGATTATAAATTCAACACAATTATATAATGACTTAATTATACCCGGTAATTGCATTAATTAACAATTGGTGTTTTTTTTTTTTCATCATTTTTTGAATTTTGGAAGTACATAATCATTTTTTATCTTAACCTCATAAATTGATTAATTAATTAAATTTATTATTGTTATTTAATTAACTAATTAACTAACCACTTGAGGAACTTGAAAAAGAAAATAGCAATGGAACATTGAAACAACAATCTAACAAATCAAGCAAATCAAGAAAATCTAACCCTTGTTTGGAATAAATCAATTCTACAAATTTATAAATTCAAAATTTTGTGTTTGATATGAAAAAAAAATGAAGAATTAAATTTTATGAGCTCAATTCTATGGATTTGGATATAATTAAATCAAATTCTATTAAAAAAAAAAGATGAAATTGCTAAAGTAATTCGACAAACTCAAATAATCTAAAATTTTATGATAAAACTCTACGTCTTCTTAGCCTTCCAAAATTATTATGCCAAGGATAAAGCAACTTCAAAAAACAAATCTTAAATTCAAAATTTTTTATCATTGTCTTTTCATTTTCAAAGCATTATCAGTTTCAAATGGAGAGCAAGTTCTTTGTTTTTTCACAACTATATATAACTTGCTTCATGTTTCCTTGTACTGTCTTTACAATCTTCAGAATTTATATAGCTCGCACTTATTTTATTTGAGTTTTAAAAGAATTCAAGCTCGATTCGTGTGCAATTTATAACTCAAAAGAGTACAATTTTAAAATAGAGATCGTTAACGCGACAATAAGAATACCGAGTTGACCTCAAATACAAGATTCATTTTAAAATAGAGTACAATTTATTTATTAAACAAGCTCAATAAGTATGCTCAAACTCGAGTTGTTAAGCTTAATTATCAAACAAATTCAAAAGAACTTTTTTTTTAAGTTGAGACTTGGAACAATGCACGAGCGGCTTCACTCACTTATATTCACTACGATCATAATATATGTCTTCTTTTAAGTAAGTTATACATAAGAAAAATTATTGGATGTATATTTATTTTTTAAAGAAATTATTATTTACTGCTATTTTAATTATTTTTAGTTAAAAATATGTACTTCTTTATTTGCACAATTGTGAGTATTAAATTTGTTGGTTATTTTTAATTACTGGGTTGGTAGTCAAACAAGTACATGTGACCATGAACTAATCACACAAATTTTGGACTGAATTTGTTACAAGTATCTTATTTAAGCTATTTTAACATCAACACCTTTTCCACTAATGGACAATTATTTTATTGTGCAGCCTTTTTTTTTTTATTTCATTTGATACTCAACCAATCCAATTTGGACATCTGTTCACACTCGTGAACATGCTCAACCTCATTAGTCAAAGACTAATAATCTGCTGGTCACCTGTCAGTAATTAGTACCAAAAAAAAGATCTGGGAGGACCCTCGACAAAATCTTATTATTTTTATTTAACTATTAAAATATTATCCAAACAAATAATAATAATCATTAATTTATATTTTAATAAATGAGCCGATCAATGTGATCTGATTGATTTAGTTCGAGTTTACTACAATTATTAATTAAATCAGCCGATCAGTGTGATCTCATAAAAGGTAAAGAAAGTGAAAGGTCTCGAGTTCAAGTCTACAAGACTATCATTAATTTATTAAATATTATTTAAAGTGAATAGCTACTTTTACAGTATAGTCTACAATATTATTTCGATCTAAGAGTTTTTCAAGTATAATATATATATATATATATATATATATATATATATATATATATATATTAATAAATGGTGTTAACTTAGTTATTCTCCATAGCTGCCGCCCAAAGTACTATTATTAAAATAAAAAAATGCAATGCATAAAGCCCAAAAAAGAACAAAAAAGAAAAATTAAAATAAACCTAAAAAATAAAAAAACTTTGGAACCTAGTCTAGTTGATGACAGACAATCATCATATTTATTAAATTACCTTCTAGCCCTTGAACTCTATACACTAAATACAAAATGTTAGAAGCGTAAAATTGTCTTTTAAATTTGAAGGTTACCTACTTAATACAAGACCCTTGATCAAATTAATACTTATATAAGGGCTAAAAATCCCTTCTTTCTTTACCATTAAAAGCTATAAAGCTCTCTCTCTCTCATTCTCTCTCTCTTTCGTTTTCTTTCTCACTATACAATTCTAAATTCTAAGTGAAACAATAATTCTGTATCACCATTATCATCTCTCTCTCTCTCTCTCTCTCTCTCTCTCTCTTTCAAGACACAAGAATTCAGAAAAGAAGAAGAAGAAGAAGAAGAGAAGAAATTAAATAAAGCAAGAAAATACATATCCAGATAGATATAGATATCAAGAAATGATGAAGCAAGAAGAGAACACAAGCTTCTGCGAAAAGCACGTACGAGACCCGTGCCGTTCATTTGGCCGGAGATGCAGTAGACTAGTGACGGAGCAAAGAGCAAGATTCTACATTCTCAGGCGGTGTATTGCTATGTTAGTTTGTTGGCATGAATATGGTGACCCTTAATATATATACATATAGACATACATAAACTAGTATATATTTATCCAATAGCTACTCTTTTTTATAGCCAAACTAATTAATGTGCGTATATATTACCATAGACATGATAAGAGGTTCTCTTTTTGGGGGATTTTTTTTTTTCTAGAAAAATTAATTGTAGCTTTTCTTCTTTTTTTTTTTTTTTTCTTTTTTTAGTTTTTCTTCCTGGAAAAAGAAGGGCTCAGCTCAATTATTATATGTTCAAACAATTTCTTGTCTTGTAGTTTATGATATTAATTTAATTAGATCTATTTATTTGTGCTCTTTTTTTATTTAAATAGGAAAAAAAATTCATTTCCCCCTAAAAAAAAAATAATGGAATTAGATATATAGTTATAGACAATTATTATGTTAGTGATCAACCTGTAATAAACTAGGAATCTACTTGTAATGTATTTAGTTATAAACTGTAATTAGTCAAGATATGCCTAGACATTGACTCGGTTTATCCTATGCCATATTTTTTATATATAAACTTATCTTCAAAGCTGTGTTTAGCAATAACTTTTTAAGTAGTCAAATTGTAATAAATACTATTTTTTTTATAGTGTTCAGTAACATAGCATTTGAACTAACTTTATATGTTATGGTAGTGGTTTATAAAAAGTTAACTTATGTAATATTTAACTTCTTAGTGTTTTATGAAAAGTTATTCAAACAATTAACAATAAACGCTACTCAAACAACTAACAATAAACGATACTAAAATAACTAACAATTATCAAAACAGTTAATTTTTCCCGAACAGAATCCAAGGCTCCAAGAAGATTAATGTCACTCTATTCATTATCAATATATTGAGAGTGCAGATAATATACAATTCATTAATCCATTTCCTATATTCATTATTTACTATCAGATAGATTGTATGTTTTTAAGCATCATATTATTAAATTCCTTTGAAATATATATATTTTTCCTAAAATACAATTAAAATGAAATGGTCTGATGTTATATTTTTCTTCTGTGCATAAGTTAAAATTCACATGAAAGCAACATTAATTAATAAGGCAAAGGTGCCCACTGGATGTTTATAAGATAGGATACATGCATTTCTGGAGGAATTGTACTTCTTTTCAGTGCTTCTAGGGATAGGAAATGGTTGGCCACGGATTTGTGCATTGTACTATGATTTGACATATTTTAAAAGTTTCATTAACATTATTATTTTTTATATTTAAACTATAATTGAAAAATAATTTTGCTGCGGCTTTTCATTTTCTTAACCTCAATTTATTTAACTTTTTGTAAAATAAAAAACAAATTTGAACTGAGATGTATGATATAGTAGAGCGTAAGATATTTGCACTTTTTCGTTTATATATATATGTGTGTGTGTGTATGGAGGTACAATATAATGAGTTGAATTAATACTGCAGATTATGTAATAAAAATAGTCATCAAATTAGTAAAAATTACTGTGACCAAGAAAATTCAAACTCGAGATCTTCAACCATTTATGTAAGTGAGAAACTAACCAGACCACGTCTAATTAACTTTTAATATAATTTCTTAATTAAGTGAAACATTGTACTTTAATGTGACACAAATATATAGGTGCTATTGTACTTTAAACATTGTACATTGGCAGTTTGTTTGCTCCGATGGCTGTGACAAGAATATGGGTCACCCAACAACTCATTTTTATTTATTTATTTATTTATTTTGAAGAGTAAAACACTACCCAACAACTCATTTTGAGTTATTATTTGGCCTTCTAATCCTAAAAATTGTTTTGAAATTAATGAGGTAATATATTATTCAAGAGTAATCATGATTTTACTCCTAAAATCCTCCTAATTCATGTAAACTGAACGCAAATAGAAATCTCCAACTTATTATTATTATTATTATTATTATTAGAAAGAAGATTTTTGCCAGCTGCCACCTAATTTATCAACTAATTAAGTGTTAATAAAAACATATAGGTAGTGGCTCAATTGGCAATGCAAGTTAAGCGTGTGGAAAAAGCTCTCGGTTCGATTCACATTAAATACACTTATAAGAAGGGCAAAGAGCTTTAACTATAATTAAGTGGTCGAGGACCTGTACCATTTCATTCTTCCTTAATGAATTTTACTTACAAATCACTAGAATTTTCTCATAATTAAATCTCTCATTATTTATGCCCTGAACTTTTAATAGATTTCTAACTTTTCTTGATCCAATTAAGCATTTCAATTTTTATTTTTATTAAAACAAAACTCTTATTCTTATTTCACCGTTAGTTACTTGAATTTATTTTAATATTTTACCTAATTAAGATTTAAAAACCTCAATACTTATAAATAAAAATTTAAAGGCTTAGGGTCTATTTGGAAAAATGTATTGTTTTGTTAAATGTTTTAATAGCTTTTTATGAAATATTAAAAATTAAATGTTACATGAACTAACCTTTCACAAATATTATTTTACCTTTAAAAACTAATTCAAATACTAAATTATTAAACACTGTAAAAATAATTATTTATAAAATTATTGCCGAATATCTCGTAAAAAGCAAACAATCACTAATTTTATATAAAGTTAAAATATCGCAATAAAAGTGAAACAGATAAAAATTAATAGCGGTGAGAGAGAAAAAAAAAGGATGCTAACCGCTAACGTAAGCCGACAGAGAGAATCCATTGAACAACGTGATATCGTACGCACCCTCACAGTTTTTCTCATAGCTCGCTTTCACAAATTTCACTTCTTCCGTTATAGATTGCCCCCACGTGCACCTCCTTTCTCTCCCACTCTCCGTTCTGCTTTGAGCCCGCTCCGTTATTTACAAACATTGTTTCTTCTTTTTATTTTATTTTCAGAATTTGTAACCATATAGTAAATTACATCTCATTAAAGTTTGAAATGGCAGAATCACATAAATCACTTTCCATTAATCGGAAGTTTCGATTTCAAATTTATGAAATCTCTTTAAGTATTCGAAAGAAAAATATTTGCCCTCTTCATAGGACTACTCAGATTGCAAAACTATAATAACTATCTCAATAGATTTTAAATACCGACTAATTTAATAAAAAAATAAAATGTCAAGATGATGATGACCGATTAAAATTATAAAGTTTAGATGCATATTTACACGTTTGATCAAATACTTTTAATAATGTGATATGTAACTAAATAATATAGGATTTTGATATCTGTTTTTTACTTAAAAAATAAATTTAGGGAGCATAATTATTTTTTTTACTAAATAATCAAGTGTGCTCTTATTAAACTTTTAACTTATTTGAGGGATGAGAGGTCTGAATTGAAATCCTCTTGACCACAAGTATTTTTATCAATTTGGTGAATTTAGAGGAAAACCATCATTTTTGTGTAGCCTGCAACGTTATTTTGATTCATCAGACTCTAATGAATAAAAAAAAAAATTGAAATGTTAAACCTTTTATCTATAAAATAAGGGAAAATAACTTATTGAAATTTCAAGTATCTCAATTTTTAAAAAAATTGTAGAACTATTAAAAATAATATAATGTATTGATAAATAAAATATGACTATATATGTGTTAAAAATTCATATAAAGTTAAAATTTAAAAAATGATAACTAAATGGCCAGATAAAAATTATTAGCATTTGGTAGGTGCATATCTATATTTTATATTTGAAAAGATATATCATTCAATTCAATCAACAAATTATGATGATGATGAGTTGAATCACAAGCTATTTTGAATTTATTGATAGAAAACAAAAACAATTTAGTGATGTACAACTCCAATTGCACTTGGGAGATGTTCATAGCTATACCAAACTATATTCTCTACCTTCTCGCCTTTCTAATCTAAATGCATATATTCATATGCTTTGTGTTTTTTTTTTTTTTTTAATGCAAGGAATAACATATGAAGGCTTTGCTCAGCAAGAGCATTTGGAGTAGTGTTCAGTGTTTTGATTGAGTTAAAACACTATTTTTATTTAATTATTGTGTTCGGTAATGTTACATCTATTCTACCGTTTAGAATTTGAGGCGTTGTTTCATGAAACGTTATCCTCATTAATGTTTAGCATTTTATAAATTTTTTATCAAATTTATGCCCATCACTTGTTTTTGTCTTGTTCTCTATGACCTTATCATTTTTTGTCTTTTTATATTAAACAACTAATCAAACACTTATTCTTACAAATCACTTTTATTTTAAACTATTATATACACAATTAACTACAAACAGCAGCTAATATCTAACCATTAAATGCTAATAAAACAGCTGACAGCTACTACAACAGTTAACGTCTACTAAAACCGCTGAAATTGCTGAACAGCCCGAAATTTGTATAAACACAAAGAAGCATACCAAACCCTTATGGTCTAATATGGGATAATTTATCTCAATAAATCTATCATGATTGAATCATACCGCTTGATTACAAGCCATGCAATTCAATTTCAATTATTCTTAATGTTTATTAATTTTTATTTTCTAATGATTCAAGTTTTAGATGAATTAATCCTTTTTTTTTTCTAGATAAATCGCGACTCGAACCGATTTATCTTGATAAATATGTTTTAAAAATATATTTAAATGTATCCTTCAAAAATCCCAATCTTATAATAGCATTTTGAATGGAAAACATAAGATTCCGATAATATCATGTTGAGATGACTATACATATATAGTCATATCAGATTATTTTGGCATAGGAGGAAGATAAAATTTTAAAGGAGTTTAGCTTCCTTTTAGATAATGGTTGCCATTGCTACACGATGTAGCTCTACTATTCTTGTAAGCAATATTCAATTTTCCATTTTTGTGAATTTCTTTCAATTTTTCAATTTTTATGGATATTAGGCAAAGGGATTATGCATATAAACCCTAAAATGTTTATGGAGCTAGAAATCAACTTTCAAAGGGGACCCATTTATCCTTAAAGTCTTCATTGGAGTTGTCTCCTCGAAAATGGGTTGGTCAAATCAACAATTCCATGTTTAAACGCCATGGATACACATAGTCAGCATCAACTCGTTGAGTGGGTGAATTTCACATCTTCATCTGTAAAAGCCTTGGAGTCATTTTCAATTCCATCACACTCCTTCCACTCATCTTTGAAACTGTTTCCGTTCCAAAATGTAATTATTTTATGCCGGATGATTATTTTCTCTTAAAATATAGATCGTTTTGAATATTTTAAAGAGTAATAAATAATATTTTTTAATATTACTTTTATTTAGAATTATTTTCACAAATTATCCGTATTTTTTAGGTAAATAATAATTTGAATAAATTATCCTTAATTTTTTTATAATTTAGAACAATTAATTATTTCCTTAAATCCTCGTATTACTTTAAACTATTTATATTTTGCAATGAAGGGAATACTATCTTAGTGTCATTAATTATAGGCAATAAGATATCAATTGATTACTATTAGATTATCACATTTGAGAAAATAATCTGTTCCAAAATATTTGTCATATTACAAGGAGTAATAAAATTTTCTCCATATTTACTCTTGTATATGGCAATAATTATTTAGTGTTTAAATATATTAAATTAAGGGTAATATAATCAATTTATTTAATAATTTATTATAATTTAAATAAATTTAATATTTTTTTCGAAGGACGTAAAATTCGAAATACTTCATAAGTATGATTCATAAAAGTAAAATTACTTTCCAGTCTTTTCCAGTTAACTATTTCCACCGACTAACCACATGGCCTTAATGACTTGTTATTACATGATTGGGTAAATGGATAATAATTAATTAGTAATATTTTGATGCTCAAAGATTTATGTATGACAAAACCTCGTAATTATAGCATCAAACCTGGGACCAAAACAATGCGATTGTGAATCAGATTGTGCACGTGCACTTCTTTTCTTCTTCTGGCTGCATCTAGGATCTAGCAACCAGTGGGTTGGTGATCGAGGCACTACTTTTGCTACCGAGTTCTTTTTTCTTTTTTTTGCTTTTCCCCGATATTTTATTAAATCGAAATAACATTATAAATTATATTATAGAAATAATTTTCATTGAATCATAAAATTAATAAAAAATTTTATGATCGAAAATATTTGAATTAAAAATCTTCTAATTTTTACATTAATAAAAGATTCACTGAACTATACGATTTATTATCTTTTTTTATCTATAATAAGGATTTTATATTTAATAAGATATAATACAGAGTAATTATAATTAAATGTGTTTTTATTATAGATATTCTATTAAAAATGCATTTAATTATATTAAATTATATTATAGTACAATTTATCAAAGCCGACCATATATGTTTCATCGATTTTACACAAGAATATGAATAATCAAAAGTTTAAGATCTTGTTTTTAAGTTAGATTTATGTAAATGGGAAATTTTTATTTTTGATTAGATGTATTCTTGAGTAAGTCTTCAAGATCAAAATTTTACATGCAAGGATACTTTTTTCTTGGGCTCAAATTATACATTCAACAAATCATCTCTAAGAAATTTATCTCCAAAATCTAAAATTCAAAGACACAGTGAGCAAATTTATTTAACAATTGAGTTTAATTTTTAAAATAAAATTTTGATTTATTAATAACACGTGTTAAACCCTCATTAGTTGCCATCAAATTTATTTTATTATATATATACTCCTTTTTTTTTTTAATTTATGCTGACTCTTGAAAAAATTTTTCTAAATCCACCATTATATGAAACCAAAATTTTACTCCTCCTTGAATTCTTATAAGAAAATGGGAAGAAAAATATTTAAAAATATAATATAAATCAAGCATTCAACTATTAAGTAATAATTTTATTTTAATTTTTTCTTGAAAACAAAAATGTATACACTAAAGAGGATGAAAATATTTGGAGATTTTTGCGTCTCATATTATTTGTCCAATTATTTAATTATGCATAAATTTCAAATATTTTTTTTCGCATTATATCTATTTAATTATTTCTTTTATTTTTTATTCAAATTTTATTTAATTATTTTATTTATTATAATTTTTGTACTTATGTATATGAAAGTGCACATATATATTTAATAATTTAGATATATAATAAGAGGAAACTCTATTTTTCACATTTCTAAATTATTTTACGAGAATTTCAAAACACCTTTTATTAATTAAAATTAGTTGTCAAACGTTTAGCATAAAGCATAAATAGTGGTGGTAGGATGAAATGTCTTTCATTTTTTTTTTTTTTTTTTCCAAGTTCAGCGAACTAATACTATACATTTGCAAAATGGTCCACCAAAATTTTGCCAGAAATGTGAGATTTTTGGTCAAAAAAAAAAAAAAAAACATAGAAAAGGGCCAATAGATGATGGATGTGACTATAGAAATGATGGATGTCTAATAAAAGATAAGATAGGGTTCATTATAATATGGGTAGCTAAGACACATGCCCAAGAGCATCTGCCCCACAAGTTAGGTTAAATGGGAATTCAAAAACAAAATTAAGCTACTCAAATATTGATGCAATTGCAATTCAAATTTCAAGCTTGTCATAATCTAATTAACTTTGTCTACATCACTAAATAATGGAGACTGTTGTCAAATTTAACTTATACTCTTCAGCATCTTTGCTCATACAGTCTTAAAATCGAATTGAATTGAAAATTGAATAGTTATCACTTATCAAATTGATACTTAACCGAAATTTAAAAAAATTGATTGAACCGGAATGGAATGGAATGGGTTGAATTTGCTTTTTGGGTCAGACCAAAATATTACTTACTCCCTGTTGTTTGTCCAAAGAGTTAGTTGGAGATCACACCAACTACAGTCAAAAGATTGGGTTTTATAAAGAGTGAGATGCTATCAAAGTAAGAGACACCAAAACAACAAGTCCAAGTTGCTTAAGGATTAAGCACTGTTGCCAAAAATAGATAACAATTATTTTTCAACTTCAGGTGGGTTTGTCCCCTCGGAGGTTGGTTAGTCCCATCAAAATCTCCAAATATAATTGCTCAAACATTTCAACATTTCCACACTATTTTTTCTATAAAAACAAAGTGAGACGACAAACGAAAATTATAATACGATTTTTATGATTTATTTATTTCGTTGTTATCTTTTTTTTTAAATATATTAATTTATTTTTATATTTTGATTCCGTTATATCAGTAGATCATTTTGTTCAATTTTTATATTTTTTCATTAAATCAATAAAAAAAATACAGAAGTTAAAAAGGAGATATTAAACTATTATACCACAAAAATTACAGTGCAATTCATATGGTCTGAAAAATACAGTGAATCTGTCCCTGTGTTTTTAAAAATAAAAGAGGTATTTTCATCGTTTTATAAAATATTTAATAGAAAAGATGCAAAAATTAGACGAAAGAACCTCATATTCTGACGGAAGTAAATCATAAGGATATTTTGGTTTATTCATAAGAGACAGTGACGAATCAATTGTATCTGGTAAATCAGGTATTGCACCGGAAAAAAAAAAAAAAAAAAAAAAAAAAAAAAAAAAAAAAAAAGCTAAATTAGTTATGGGTCACCATATCAAGTGCACTGCAAACTACTTGATTTTGCCTTTTTTTAGAACCCACCTACAAATATTCAGTGCATGTTCAATTGGTACCAAAGCTGCCATTTTTGCCATTTTCAAGGAAACATATGCCAATATATAGCCTTAAAATTGGTAACCAAGCTGCCATTTTTGCCATTATCAAAGAAAGCTTAAGCCTTTTCTTTCACACGTGTTTGTCAAACAAGTTCAAATATAAATATTACTATATAGATTCGGTTTTAGTTATATCTTTTAAGAAAACTCAGTATCAAAGCTTTAGAGCCCACATGATCACATGCAATCTCACAATGTGACTAAGTGAGAAATTGGATTGATCCATCTGCCTAATTAAGAAAAAGATTTTTTCTTTTGAAAGGTAATTAAGAAAAAGACTTAAGCGTTTAACAAGATTGATTGCCTTGGCAAAATTTAATAACAAATCGAAATGTCAAAAAGTCCGAATTAGGCTCGAACTAGAAATTTCCACCAAATCAATGTGAGACTCTACTACTGAGTTATATCCCTACCCTTACCCCCATCGAGAAAGAGAACTGCAAAAAGTCGAGAAACTATAAGTAGCTTTTTTCCCCTTCAATGAGAAGCCTAATGAGACTAGACTATGGCATGGAAGTTAGGTCATCCTTCTTTATTGATGAATGATTTGAACTTTGAGCTCAATATCCCTTACTACTATTATTGACTATTGATTCACGAGATGTAGCTATTATTAAACTACAATACATAGGTTTTATTTTTTGAAAAAATAAAATTAATTACTGCCTATAGAGTTCAGAGGTGCTAAACGAAAAAGAGAAAGACAGAGAACCACGTCGAAGGAAATTGTCCATTCTAAACATTAGTGCGGACTTATTATGAATAGGGTGGAATGAAAATCGAAAATTGATGTATCCGACTTTGGTCTCGGCTAAGCCGATTTAGTGATCAGTGGACGAAGGATGAAATAGTTCAGCATAAATTGGCAAAATCGCAGTCATGATTCTCAAAATCTTAAACAGACCATAAACACTAATTATATAATAATAAAATCATATCTAAACACCATAATTGGTTTTACATAATTGCCGCTTTCTATTCTTGAAAATCAATTAAGGTGAAAAGAAAAGGAAATTACTACTTGATTACCCACGTAAGTATGTGTTTAACTCTATTGAAAAAGTTAACACACTTTTCAAACTTGATTAGAAGTAGTTTGGACTACTGAATTGACAATGGCACAATAATTTTGCAACAAGAGACGCAACTGTCAGATCAGAAAGATTTATCAAATATACCAAGCCATAATATGAATGTGGAAGATCAATAATAAAATTTCAACATTTTCTTCTATCAATTAAAATGAAAATGAATCAATTAAATTAATTGTTTTGGTAGTTATTAGCTATTTTAGTTATTTGAGTAGTTAGTAACAGTTGTTTTAGTAGCTTTTCATAAAATGTTAGAGGTTAAACGTTACAGAGGTTAACCTTTTATAAAAGGCTCTCTTAATCTCTAAAAGCTAGTTCAAAACGCTATGTTAATAAACCCTACAAAAAATAGCATTTAACGTTTTGACAGGTCAAAAAGCTTAAAGCTATTTAAAGTACTATTGCCAAATACAACATTTACTATTACTATTATTATTATTATCTTAATACTGTGTAGATGTCATCACCAAATGGATTGAACATGGCAGACAGTCTGAGTGCTAATTGAAACATGTTCATATGGTTCTAAATAGGGGATTAATGGTTGTTTATCTAACCGTATATCACTATCCAAACCATTCTATAACTCTTTTGAAGTATCCAAAATAGGAAAATCTGTACTTCAGCAACTATAAACAACAGTAGTGATGCACAGCAATAGATTAGAGGATGTTCAAACAAGCATGGCCCCCCTAATATTCTCAGATTTTTATGAATGCAGTTGATAAAATATGTGATGTTTCCTAGCACAAGTAATAGCTGGCCCCCCCCCAACACATTATATCTTACTTATCATCAATCTAATAGCATATTTCATCGCCGCAAAATCACTATCCAAAACCCGCCTTCAAAATGCTATCTCCTTCTGATACTGTGTTTCCCTTAGCTAAAACAGTAGTACTTCCTCAAAGTTCATTAACTAGCCCATCGAGTCTCACATCTTGATTTGTCAGAAGCTAGCAATTGCTCGACTCCACTTAATTCTGTCATGCCCTTATACCCCACTTGATTAAAATAAAAGGACCAGCCTTTCAGTACCAATGAACATCCATGCAAATCCTATCCAAGGGTTGGACCTAGACAGATATTACTTCAAGGAAATGCAGAAAGAACTTCATGTTCTACTATTGCATTTGCTTCACCATGTTGAAAGTGGAACTTCCTCTAATGGACTGTCTAAATCTTACCCTCCAGACTAAGAAAAAAATTATACCTGTTGAAGAATTTCAATTTGCTCAATAGTGAACAAAAATGTGTTAGATAAATAGTTCAATTATTTCAATAGTGTAGGAAACTAGGAATTTAAACAGCATTTTAAGCATTTCCGTACCTACAAAAAGAGAGAGAGAGAGAGAGAGTGCAGCAAGAAAACGACATTTAATAAACTGTCACAACATAGAGGTGGTGCCAGCAGCAAATGAAAAGGGCTCGACATTCTCTAAGCATACAAGGAAATCCAACCACACAGACTCGCAGATTCTCGACTAGTGAATGCTATTGGGAATCAGAAGAGATGATGGTGGGTTATTGTTCAACACCACAAAATGGTCTCATAGACATTATAGAGACAAAATCCTCTAGACAAGGGTAAAAGTCGCATACACCCAGTATGTTTCTACTTTTCAACTCAATATTCAGTACTCCATCCTACAAAATAAACGCTCCCCAGTGCACAAAGCGCCCAGTCGGCAAAGAGACTTTCCATGGCTCAAGCTCATGACTCCATTTAGTTTGCCACAATAAAACTCAATAATTACAATTCACACGCCCTACCATTAAGTTGGGTAATAGGCTTTTAGCAACAATAATCTGGTTTTGCACCATGGATGAGATTAAATAAGACAGTCTCCCTGAGTACTTGGTTCAATTCTTACGGGTGCAATTTTAGCAGCAAGTTTTTTAGGGCAAAGTGTGAATGCTGACTAATAAGCTACAATCAAAGAGGAAAAGTTAGCATCATTAATTCATCACCACTTCACCCAGAGAGGATGCTAACCAGGTGCAAATGAAACGTATGGAAGAATTGCATAAGATCTCTGTACAGAAGATCTCTGTACAAGGCTGTATGGTAGCAAAGGAGAGCAGCCTCCATTATCAGAAGCTAAGCAACCACATGACATGATGCCTAATGTCCCTTCAATTGTTTTTCTAACAGCATTTAAAATTGTGGTTTTCTGAACAAGGAATTTCAACCTCAGTGTCAGACTCTTTGTCAAAAGCTAACAATTCTCTGTGGGAGAAATTTTGGTAATATAAGAAGGTAGAGTTTAACATGAAACATGACCTAAAACAGTAACAACTTCAATAATAAACCATATCATGGGATTCAGATAAATGACTCCCTTAGTCTTATAAAGATGATGTGTGTTTATGATCAACAGAATTTTATGATCAACACAATAAAAGTGATTCATAATCTTATAGCTTGAACAGTTTCAAATACAAATCATAAAATAGAGGAAAGATTACAGGTATCACCAATTCAACATATACACATTTGATACAGGCAAGTACGTCCCCACAACACTGGACGCCCTCTAGTTGTTCAGTTACAAGGTTCAGCAATCATGATGATGATGGGCGGGGGAGTCGTTTAGCAATTTCCTGCCAAATTGGAGAAATTGTCAGATTGCAGCTCTAACTTAAATGTCTATCTATAATACACAGTGAGGATAAATTCTATAAATAATGCTCCTTAACTTCCAAACCAGCCAAGGGGCTGAACTCACTAATTCAATCAGGTCAACAAAAGACACTCCATATAGACTCACAGTTAAACAAAATTACAAAATATTTCATAGATGTCACAAAATCCATGTGCATTACTCATACCCTATGTGAATGATTACTAGGGAAATATTACAAAGAATTTTTTAACGAAACTACAACTACTAAGGCTTCACCTTATAGGAGCTTTTACTTCATTTCTCTATTCCCCTCACCTTTTCTATGAAGAATATCATCCCTCTGTTTTTCCTTGATTTACAGTCAAGTTGTAACAGCAAATTGAGTTGAATGATGATTAGAGAAGTCAACCGTTTCAGTTTACAACATCACTGCAAGTCATTACTAACCTAGCAATCCTCTTACAAGCAACTCTCATCACAAGTACACATATGGATGAATCACAGAAAACAGTGGGCTTGCAATTATCCAATTCAAGTCAGCATATGAATAATCAACAATCTTTCGGTCACCACATGCCAAGATGGTGCAAGTTTTGGTCAAGGTACATCTGTACATCAATCAATAGGATTTATCATTCCCTGAAAGCCTTTAACTGTCATTTCAGTCATAACTCCATCTAACCAGGCCAAATACCCAAATTGCATAAGCAGCATACTCATTCTCAGAGATAAGATAAGAGATGGACTTATGGACAACCTAAACCTTACTCTGAATTAGCTGGTTCAAATTTTTAACCTATCACTACCACTTTACTACCAATGCCTGCTGATGGACAAAATAGAATGCCACTAATTCTAAGCCCATTGCTTGGCCAGAGCCTAATCATGTAATGCAAGTCTATTCAAGAATTCTATCCAGCTTAACGATCCAATCACACTTCCAGGTCCTACCCACTGGAAAGAAATGGAATGGCACTTCAATACGGCTAGGCAAGAGGGTAGTATGCCAAAGATTACCAATACTTGTAAATATCCTTGCTATAGATTGACAATAACAATCTAAAACTTTTCATCAACAAAAATTTGTAGCAGACAAGAAAGGGCTAGTAAATAGAAATTGAAGAGTTATCTGTTATTTACAAGTGGAGCAGGTCCAGCATGTATTGAAATGGACTATATAGTACACCTAAGAAGCAAGGAAACTCCTAGTCAAGGGCATTTCCACATTTCAGAAAAATTTTCCATGTGTCCATTTCCCTGTATAAAATACTGTTTCCTCATGTAAAATTATATTTAACTGTCGCTTCCCCATATCGTTTCTGCATTTCTTCATTTCCGTTTCCGTGCAACACAGTAGTACCACGCATTTTGATTGTAAAACTTTTTTCCTATCCTAATATAGTGCACACCAGATTCTCAAGAGACACAAGCATCAGAAAATTTACATACAAACTTCCTCCGCATCTGAACTGTCGTTTTTTTTTTTTTTTTTTTTTTTTGGGCAGATTGTGAGGGGGATGAATTTTCTTAACTATAATACCCATGAAAAGTGATAAAAATCAGGGTCCAAGTTGAGTAAATTCTTTTACACCCAGCCTTGTGGGAGAGCATCAAAACTTTTTCTTCACCCCTTTGTTTGAATGACAGGGCTGGGGCTTGGGGGGTGATATAGTAATGGCATTAAACCACATATGAAATTCAAAATTCATCACAGTTATTATGGTCATGAAAGGAGCCATGCAACACAGAGACATTAAGTCAGAAGCAAGAGGTACCTCGAACAGCTGATTTATATTATCTGCAGTCTTTGCAGATGTCTCAATAAAGAACATCCCATTCTTCTCTGCATATTCCATTCCATCCTTTAAGAATGAAACAAAAAGTGTCAAAATCATAATAACAAAGAGCTTCATACTGATTATTCGTCATGGAGTTCCACACTCACTTGAACAGGCACTTCTCGATTCTCATGAAGATCAGCCTTGTTCCCAACTAAAGCCAGCACTATATCAGGGCTCCCATGCTTTTGAAGTTCCTGTAATACAACAGCGTATAATCAAATAAAATCCTCTATACACAAACAAAAGCAGAACAAAATCATTGTCAACATAAAAGAAAAATATAATTAGATGCGTTTGTAATGCCTGGAAATCTTTCAAGGGGTAGAAAACAGGAAGTTAATTGAGATAGAAAGAAAACAGTCACAAAACAAAGACATTATTTATACTTCTGAACAAGAAAAATACTACATGTTAGATTCCCAAAGCTTTAATATTGATTTTCATATCTTTCCTCGAACAAACCAATCTAGGTTGTTCTATAATATGCATGCAAAGTATTGAATTAATATCATTTATGTTATGTTTGGCTGGAAGAATTTAAATGAGGAGATTAGGATATTTGTTTTAGTTTAAAATTGTTTTGGGAAAAAGAAAGTACATCTTTTTTGGTATATTTGAAATACTTTAAGGGGAGGGCAGTTGCTAGAGTTTGAACCTTTGATCTCCTACACTGCGAGGTAGGCACCAGTGGGCCATTAGCCAAAGGCAATAAGCATGTCTTTTAGTGATATTTCAAGAATGAGAATTAAATTTATAAACATAGGCAACAACTTATTTAAGGTGGATCTGAAAATACCTATTCCTAAAGGTATTTCAAATTTGCACTAAAATATGGTTTTATCCATATTCATGAACCTACTTAAATCCATATATCTAATCGATAACAATTAAAAGAAAAAAGAAAATTTATGTATTGTCAAATCCAAATCTCAATTTCAAGTTATTGTTCATTCAAATGCAATGCTAGCGGACAATTGACATACCCATCAAACCATCCATTTTGGGCATGACCAATTTGTCATTTCAAGCAGGGCGGTAAAACGAAATATATTGACCATGTCACATTTTTACAATAGCAAAATCAACATGATCCATACTACCGCAATCTAAGATTCCCACTTCTAGAGACAATGAAAAATGGTAAACAAAAATCAAACTGTGTTGCATTATCAATATACTAAGTTACTTTTCTTCTAATCACCTGACTTAGTGGACTCTATGTTCTCATTCAATAAACGCTTGGCTCTATTTTCTGAATGGGATTTTCTAAACAATCATTACTACTTCAAAAAGTTTAAGAGCACCAACCTTAACAGAAAATGTTTATAGCTTGAAACTTCTATACGTACTGTAACTTCTGATTAGCCTATTCCAACTCCAAACAAAAATTGTCTTAATCCTTAGCAAACAACTTTCTCATTATGTTAAATGCAATCTATATATATATATATATATATATATATATATATATATAGAGAGAGAGAGAGAGAGAGAGAGAGGGGGGGGGGGGTGAAGAATAAGTACTATTGCAGTCCATGGAAGCTACCTTCACCCAATATTGTGCCTTGTTGAATGACTCTGGGCTTGTTATATCATACACAATAACTGCAACTGCAGCACCTCTGTAGTATAACGGTGCCAATGCAGCATACCTGACAAAGATCCAGGAAGTAATTAGAATTTCACAGCAAAATAAGTATCTGTGGGAAAGGCAGGAAGTGAAGACTACCATCAGAAACAGTATAGAAGATCAACTTTCTTATGGAGTTTGCCTGTATGTGTGCATTGTGCGCATGTTAAAATCAATTTGCCAACAATACCTTTCTTGCCCTGCAGTGTCCCATATTTCAAACTTAACTGTTGTAGAATCTTGTAAAGCTATTGTCTGCGACAAAAATGAAGCTCCGATAGTCACCTGAAAAAAAATTTTTAAAAAATTAGGTTGCTAATTTTGTTCAGAACAAACTCTTATATTTTTATGTACCATGATTGACAAATTTTCAGATATAAAAGAAGAGATGTTGGGGTAACAAAGAGCAAAAACAAATTCCCCACCTTGGATGTTGGATCAAATTGACCACGAACAAAGCGAAGAACAATACAACTTTTACCAACTCCAGAATCACCTAATAATACCAGCTGTTCACGGAAAGAAAATGAGAGCTCAGCTGTATTGAGTCAGAAATATTTAGCAATGACTTTTAAAAAATATGTACAATCTTGCAATGATAATAGTATTGTCTGCTTACTGTGGCTTCCCATAAAACACAGATACTCCTTCCATGTAAACTCAAGCCAAATATTAAAAACAAGAAAAAAAAAACCTCGGGATATTGAGAAAAAATGTAGTAGTCATTGAGGTGCAAGGGGAGTCTTTGCACAAGGAACAGGCATTTGCATCTGAGAGAAGTCATAACAAAACTAATAAATAATGTTGAAGGAAAACTAAAAACAAAGCCTAGTATTCATAATAATTTTGAGATTGTTACTGCTTTTCACCGAATAGATAGAACGTGACAATCTTCAAAAGTTAAAAATCTAACCACCAAGAAAAAGAACACAATATAAACTCAACCAATACCAATAAAAACAGAGGTACTATGTTTTTAGTAGTTCTGTTGAGAGACATAGAGAGAACAGAGTAGAAATAGGAGAGGCCAGGAAGAAGGGAAAGAGAGAGAGAAAACATATGATCTAAGACAGGATAAGAAACTATTGACTAGAGGGAAATGAAAAAGAAATAGTCTGTTAGATGGTTTCCACGTCTTTAGTTTGCCTGCAAAATATCTATGAGAGTTTGAATCATATAAAGAAACTGCCGAACAAATCCCATATTTATCTATTGCATGCTGAAACAAATCATGAGACATTTCTCAACCACACAAGAAGTTTATCAATGAAATAGTATGGTTTTCCAAATGATACTGAGAAGATAATTCAAACTTTGAGCACCTTTTTTTCAGTCAAATTGATGATGCGTAATATACCTGAATTTCAAAGCTCAGACCTCAAATTAAACCAACAACTATATCAAAGTTTGTTAATGATATAATAACCCAAAAAAGGAGCAAAAATGTAAAACTTAAAACTGATGGATCTCAAATTCTAAAACACCCACATGATCCCGTCTTCCAGTCAACACAGCATAAAAAGCAAAGAGGTGCTAATCTCTGATAAAATACATGTTATCATTCAAGCACTTCTGTGGCATTGCCAAATAACTCTCACTTCAAAGTCTGCAAAATTTCCTTAAAAAGGAGAATAAAACCCATACTTCCATATCCATATAGAGTTTTTCCTGAAAGGCTTCTCAATATCTTCTGAAGACTAACTACCAGTACTTCACTGGAAATTGCTAGAATTTCATAAGGTTGTCAAACAAGGAGATCCTTATGACAAGAAGCAAATGGAACGAAAATATCAAGGCCAGGAAGATATTCTCCAATAGGTAAATAGCTGCTGTTTTTTTTTAATTCACTTTCTTTTCAGCTTTCATTTCCAACTGCTCAATAAGTCAATAAATATGAAACAGTATGCCTCAATTTGAGAAGAATAACTACTGTGAGTTTCCATTAAGGATATAAATTGAAAAACTAAAATTTAAAAGACAAACATGAAAAGCTCTCAAAAGAAATGGCCTCATAGTATATAAATAAAAGGGATCATTAAGCAAACTAGAAATAACATCTTTAACAACCACCAGCATTGACAAATTCATACAAAGTTTTACGACAATGCCCATCAAGTTAACATTCAGCCTCCATTTGGAAGTCGCAAAAGAAGTTTTCCTTCAAACCCTATCCTCAACCCACATGGAATTTTAGATTGTCCAAATTATGAACAATAATAAAATTTAATTTCAAAAAGATGAAATTCCATAAACTTAAGTCAATACTTAAAGTATCAAAACTACCTTCACACGTAAATTTTTGGCATCAGAAACTCCACTGCTTTCAGAATTGTTAAGTCCACCCAACCGCCCAGAAGTCCTATCTACAAACATTACCAAAAAAAAAAAAAAAATGGGGAGAAAATTTTTAAAATGACATAATTAGCAACAATTCTCAAATGGGTCAACAAAAAGACCTCCCATCAAAAACCACATACAAACGTAGAAAATTAAGCAAATTGAGCAACGATCATCAATGAAATCTCTATATCCAACCATTTCAATCAAACGGAAAAGGAACTAAACAAGAATCCATAAATTAAACAAAATTATGGCAATCAGGCGACGAAAATAAATTGAAATCGCATTTGATCAACTAGACTTTACAACAGTAGAACCCCAACCCTATAACTTGCAATTGAATGAAGCTCAAATGAATTGGAAAATACCTGGAAGAGAGGAGGAGCAACCCATGAATCCGTGCAGATGTACTATAAAATTACAATAAGATATACCGTATGTATATATTGTAGTGTTAGGGTTTAAACTTTGAAGTGGAGGGTTACAGAAGAGAGTTTGAGGCGAAAAGACACACAAATGGATTTTTGGTTTTTAGCTGCTTTTTTGTTAGGTAGTCTGTTATTGGAATAACCTCCATTTCACGGTCACGGTCACACGTGTCAGTCGCATAAAGCAAGATATTATCTTTTAGTCACTTTCTTTAGAAATAATAATACTCCATCCTTCCATTTAAACTATGAATTTTTAATGTTTTTCATATTCTTTTTACATGTCGCTTTTTCATAATTCAAAAAAAAGAGTTTATTGTTTTTCTATTCTTACTTATTGGATCTCACTAACACCAAAAGAAAATTTGAGATTTGAAAATGCATTGAGGTAATTTGAAATAAAAATTTTATAGAATTAAAGAAAAATATTTTTTTTATTCTATATGAAAAAGTTTAATTAACCATTTGAGTGAAATGGAAAAAATAAATAATAAATAGCTTTTCTTTGGAATAAATATTATAAAATAAAAGCATTTCTATTGTAATATTTTATATTTTCAGTATCTTCCTCTAGGCTGTCATTTATAATTTCTATTTCGTTTAACCAAAATATTGAATTATAAATCTACTTTTTCATTTCCAATACTACTATTTAGCCTACAAATATTTATCATTTAAGATTTTGTTCCCAAATTTTTGCATAATAATTAAAAAATTAATTTTTTAAGAATTAAAATACAATATTAATTAATTTAATTAAATTACTCTTTATTTCACATCATCACTCCAATTTTAATAACTCTCTTTTTAATAACATATCACTAAAAATTATATAGATGATTTTAGAAAATTACAGAAATAGTTATTGTGTTTAATATAAACAATAATAAAATTAAAAAAACAATTCATTAATTACATTTTTATATTCTTAGATACTTACAAGTTTTGTATGAAAATCATTGATGGCGGGTCAGACTTTACTTAAGCAAGGATGTTTTCGGCACATTGGAGATGGACAGCATACCTTGGTTTTTGGGGTTCCATGGCTGCCAGACCCGATTCAGCCCATGGTTTCTTCGATAAATAATACGGGGATTGCTGATTTAGTTGTAGCGGATTTAATAGATCGACAATCTGGCCGTTGGGATTTAGAAACTTTGGAGCAGCTGCTAAATCCGGTCTGAGCTTTCATTGATACAACGAATACCGTTGAGTCTTGAAGGTGTGCCTGATTGTTGGGGATGGTTTTATGATACAAAGGGTGCCTATACTGTTAAAAGTGGTTATAAATTGCTCCATTCTCAAAGTAATGTGACTGCTACTCTGCCGGCTATTCTTTGCAAAAGCTTATGGAAGCTGGAGGTTCAACCAAAGGTAAAAAATTTTGTGTGGCGGGCTTTATCCAACATTCTACCTGTTTTTCCTATTCTCAGAAACAGGCATGTTGTTGTTCCTCGTTTTTGCCCGCGCTGTAATGAGGAGGCGACGATTTTACACTGTCTGCTAAAGTGTCGTTTTGCAAGGGAGGTGTGGTGTAACATAAAAATCTTTTCGGTCAAAAAGAAAATAACCCTTAAAGGTCAATAATCCAAATAGATAGTTATAATTATTTTGATAGTGATTAGAATTTATGAGATGTCTAAATCCAAGTTTTACACAATCCATTGCTTCAACCTTGTCCCTTATCATGATCGGATCAACTAGTATAAGCTAGTGGAGAAATTTAATTGTCAATAATTAAAATAATTTATTAGTGAGTGATGCTGGACCGACCATAATTTCAGGATAGAATAATGTTTTATCTCCTATTATAACTCTTTTAAATAGATATCAAAAGCTAAAATTTTAGGAAAATAGATTCATTCTTCACATGTCTAACCAATAATTGAATATTACTTAACAGAACTATCAAATGAAATTATTTTTTCATGCTTGTTTCTTTTTATTTAATTTTTTGAATCTAGTACGAATCTTTTTTTTGAGGAATGCTAGCAACCATCTCTTTTAACATTAACTTTTATGAGAATAACTTTTATCACTTTTGTATATTTTTTTTAAATTTTAATCATCCAGTGTCTGGTATCCGAAGCCCACTAAAGAAGGGACAAAAGATCTCCCTCCCGATTAAGGGAGAAGGGATTTCTGTCATCCCATCTCATCTATCAAATGTATTTTCATATTTAATTTTAAATCTCTCATAACATGTATTTATGAAATTAGCTTCAACATTATTTAGATGTATGTATATTGACAAATTAATGAGATTTAATTTTTCCATATTGGAGTATTTTTAGATGAAAGATCTCTCTTAAATAAAGTTAAATTAATAAGAAAAAAATGGGTGCATAATAGTGCCAAGTAACTTTATAATTCTCGGTGGATGTTAATTAGTTTAATTCTTAATAATAAAATTATAAATATGTTAGCCTCCTTTGTTGAAAACAAAAGAAAAAAAATAATATAAAATTTAGTTTTGCTCAATCCCACGTGGGGAGAAGAGCATTTTAGGGACTTGGTTTTGGCTATAAAAGGAAGCCAAGGTTTAATTTTCTAAACACACCAAAAATACTTGAATGTGTTTTATATTAGGGATTTAGAGCAAGTCTCTTGGAGTCCCTTGGAGTATAAAATATTTAAGGTATTTTGAGGGTGTCGGGTAGAAAAATATTTTGTAATTATGGTTATAACAATTTGCCGTATAGTGAATATTTTTCTTGGTTGTCGTTTGACAACGGCCATGGTTTTTCTCCACTTGGGGAGTTTTCCACGTTAAACTATCGTGTTCTCTTTAATTTTTCAGTCATTATTTTATTTTCTCATTTGTTCCTGCTTGAAGCCGATCTGAAAGGCAGAAAAAATAGCGATTTTCCCAATAAAATAATGAGCTTTTATCTTTTATAAATGACCCAATCAGGAAAATAGATTTAATAGAATATGAAACATTAAAAACTGATTGGTTGATTCTATCTTTTCATTAATTTAAAAAAAAAAAAAAAACTTATGAATCATTGGACAAAAAGATCAACGCAATAAATCTAACGCGTGTTGTCCAGGTCAAGGCCGGTGATTGGCTGTACACGCAGTCTGAATTCTAATGGTAGACGTAGCCGGTGTATCTATCTGTCCTCCACACAACGGCGCTGGATTTAACACGTGGTTGACCGATTAGATTTTGACGCATCATTAGCTGGCGGCTCAGCGGCTTATTTAGCTGATTAAGTTGCTGCCGTCTCCTTTCTTAAATATTTGTATATTTGAAAAAATATTATGTTTTAAATATTTATCATATTTATAATTTTAAAGAGTAGTATTTTTTTTTCATATTTATCCTCTATACGTGACTAGAAATTTATATTTATTGTTTAGATGTATTAAATTAAGGATAATACAGTTAATTTAATTAATAATTTATTGTAATCTAAATAAATTTAATAATTATTTTCATAAATTTGAAATTTCAAATATGACAAGCATTTAACAATTGGTAGTTAACTAATATGGATATAAAAAAAATTTTATTGACTAAATGAGTTATTAAGGGTAAAGGGGGCAAAATAATTTTTATTGACTAAATTCTTAATATATGTGTTTTGTTAAATCATACAAATAAAATGAAACAAAGAGAGTATTAATCTATATGGTTATTTGTATCGATAACCTATAAACTGTAAGGATTTAGACTTATATATTCTATTGTTTGACTGAAAAATAAAATTTACACATTTGAAAGTATTTTTAAAATATAATTGAATGATTTAAATTTCAACATTAATAAAAAATGATGGAAATGAAATTAAGGTCATGATAAAATAAATCAATTTCATTAACAAAATTTAGAAAACCTATAAAATGTTTAAATTCCATTATTCTAAATTAACATGTCCAAAATTCTTATGTTTGGTAGACTATTGGATGACAATTGAAGAAACTAAAATTAAATTGAAATTTAAAGTAAAATAAATATTTTAGACATCATATACTAATCTCATAGTTAAGAAATTGTTAGAAACCTAATCTCTTTTTTTTTTTTTAAATTAACAATTAAGATTTTAATTGGCCAAAGTCGATGCATAATGTTGATTTTTTTATTCAAAATTTATGTACAAAATAGTATCCACACTGCTCTTTACATGGACTGGTTTAGAAATTTGAATATGTAATAAATAATTCTAATATCTAATCAAAAATTAAATAGAAAATAATGCATATTTACAAACTATTTTATAAAAATAATCCCCATGACATTTTCATACCAATATTTTTCTTTTGATATTTCAACTTGAAAAATTAATAACTCAATTGCAAATCGGGTGATTTAGTTGGTCTTTTTATTTAATATAATGAGTGAGAGGTTTTAAGTTCGAATTCCGCATCCCATCAAATGTCAATAAATAAAAAACAATTATCAACTCAATTATATTATGCATTTTTTTTTACACTGTAAGGATGATTTTTTTTATTATTATTATTATTTCTTCTTTTGGGAACAAAGGAGGATTTTAGTATTGGTCAAATGTGAAATTTAAGTTCGGAAAATATCATATTTTCATATTGCTTCTTCGGCTTTCATGGATAAAGCATTCATTGCTCAGGACATTTTAGTAGAGTTTGGCTAATTGAGTAACTTTTCATAAAAAGTTAAACGTTATATGAGTTAACTTTTTATAAAATACTACCTTAACCTCTAAAAGTGAGTTTAAATGCTCCGTTATCAAACACTATAAAAATTTACAATTTTGGCCATCAAAATGCTAAAAATTACTTAAAAAAAGCTACTGTTGAATACAACCTTAATCTTATTTGTTTCACTGTATTACATATATACCCTTCAATTGAAATTGTGACACCAATTGTTCTAAATTGGACAAAAGAATTTTTAGAAAATAAATTAATGAAAAATATTTTTTAATTAAAAACTTTTTAGAGGTATTGATAAATTTGTTATTAATCATAGTTAATCAAGACGCGTGTTCCGCCACAGCAGACACCAATGTAGACCACAATCATATTTTATTTATTTATTTATTTTTCTCTCGTATACTTAATAAGAAATTTTAATTATGAAATTCGTATAATTTTATGAATTAAAAATTTTTAGTTTTCTGTTAAAATCCCATTCTTTTCCGACATCAAAATTCAAAACAGCAATCTCCGTGTGTAAAAGCGAAACCTTTCTCCCCAAGCCTAACAGAGCAACTATTACGTATCTCAGCCAAGCTTTTCTCATAGGCCGCGTCAAAGCTTTTACATGGAGTAATCTTTTTGACAGTTCCTCTATGATTCTATCTATCAAAGCAAATATTCAATGAGAGCGAAATTTCTGGCAGGCTGAGAACAGAGTTCAAGCTGACGTTGAGGGTAGACGCGGACTGATTCGTGCGGAGTTGAGATAAAATTTTTGTGATTATTAATTAAGAATAAAGCATTTTGCATCAATTAATTGTTTGTTATCGGTTTAAAAATATTTCATTTTGGTAATTTTGTGAGATTCCCATCTGTTTGTTTGATGTGAAAATGTTATGAATCCAAGAATATTGAGGGATTTTTGGTTTTTATCATTGTAAATTGAATATAGTTGACAAATGAGAGGAACCCAAATGAGAGAAACGGCGATCGTGGTGGATCGGGAGTGTTTGGAAGAACAGAAAGTGTAAGAAAGCGAGGATAAAAGCCAAGAAAGTGAATCTAGCTGAATTTTGGATTTTTATTTTATTATTAACTCAATCTTTAGAGGGCTTTGACCCACATGGCATTAAAGGAGGATCCAAAATCCGAGTTGATGAGTCGATTCATTGAGTCTGTGAAGGAGGTTTCTGGGTTACCTGAATGTAAAAATGTATGCAAGAAGATGCATGGCAATTTGATACGTAGAATCAAGCTCTTGAGCCCTTTGTTCGAGGAGCTAAGGGACAGCGGCGAAGAGCTAAGTGAAGATGGGATGAAAGGCTTCCAGTTGTTGAAACTTGCTTTAGATTCTGCTATGGAGCTTCTCAAATCAACCAATGAGGGAAGCAAGTTATATCAGGTACTATTTTTCGTTTTTTTTTTTTTTTTTTTTTTTTTTTTTTTTTTTTTTTTTTTTTTT